>NC_054704.1:87970294-88270294 GCF_016097555.1 Gigantopelta aegis | reverse complement strand
ACAACACAGCAAAATTTAGCAATTAGAAATGTGATAATGGACCTTTACAATAAGAATGAATAGTAGTCGTTGGCATTTCTGATACCTTATACTAAAATAATAATCTGAAATACAAAATCGTCGTTGCTTTCCAAATCATATGGCTGCACAATGCAGAGTCGAGGGGATGTTTTGACAATGCATTCGCGGCTCCCACGAATCTGTTATACTCTGTAGGTAAAATATTAATAAACAGTTCCTTCCGGCGTGCAGCATATTGACTGTGATGTTTGTATGCCTTTATAACTCAAATATTAATAAACATTATCATTTCCGGCGTATCGAATCTGAAGCCAATATTTCTGTGTTATACAAGAAGTTGTACTAAAGACCTTTCATTACCGGGTTTGTTCTCTCGAACAGAGAGGCAATTAACACACAAACCGTGAGTGATATAAACTGATCAAGCAACCCGCCATTAGACTGGCTAAGTGTTCGGTGTGGAAGTGTGCTCCACTGACCCTGCTGGCGTAACAAGTAGAATTCATTAATATTATCTAAGAGTTCTTTCACGGTTACCGCACATCGGTGAACACCCATTAGGACATGCTGGGCTAAATGTGTTACGAACATGTGTTTAGCGTTTACTCTCAAAGCGTGAACACCCAGTTTAACATGCCCCAAGATGATAACAATGTAACCAGCACCTTTGTGTGGAGGTACTGCACAATTGGTTTCTAGTAACGTGTCTCTGCCCATCAAATTTAAGGCATTTCCCTTGCGTGTATAACTTTTCGCATTTATATTCCATGGGTATTCAAGCACGCTATTCCGGGCACGTTGTTCACTTGTCTGGGCTATACCGTTTCCCCAAAGCAGAGGCTACTGGAATAATATACCAAAGGAAACGTACTGCCACCTCTACTTCTCACGATTAATACAAATAGTTATTTTAAATGCATTTCCTGCAAACAGGAGAGCACATACCTTTTTTTGGTGCTTTAAGATAGCTACCCTAAGTAAAGACATTTTGTTCTTCTGCAGCCATAATAAGATTTATTGCACTAAAAATACTGAACATTGTAAATTTTTATAGATATTCTGAAGCTATTTCATACGATCTTCTGTTAATCCAACACAGGTTTAAGTTCGTTGTGCATGGACACATAATTCATCTGTCTGAACAAAAAAACCCATGTTTCTGCAACATAAGCTAATTTTATTGGCAACTGGTAGCAACTAGCAAGATATATTTTATTTGAAAATTTAGGATAGTAGTTGGTAAATATATATAACTACATGCCAGTTGTTTCCCATGTTGTTTATTGCACGAGTTTATTGTACTATGAACGAGTGTTATAAATAACATGGGAGAACAAACGGTATGTTGTTTTGTATTTATTACACACCACCTTTGTTTATTATGATTACGTAAAGTTTAATTAAGTAACACAACTTACTTCGTGTAGAAAGTTAGTTGAATTTTGTGGAATTGACCAAATGAGTGAACACGTACTACGCATGTGAGATTTTGTATCACACACGTTTAATAAACAGTTTTTATTGCACAATCAGAATGACCTTTATTACCATAGTAAGATTAAATGGGTATGTGATAAATATCAAGACCAATACAGATTGAAAATATAAGCAACTTGTATGGCTTCAGAGAACAGACATAACATTTTAGCTTTGTTCAGACAGAAAGATTGGAATTGATGTTTGCAATATTGTTTATCATTTATGTTTGTGGTACTATTTACAAAAATATATTTATGTGTGAAAGGAAAAGAAACGAATGTTTGTATAATTACACCTTGACAAAACTTAATTTATCTCCAATATTTAGCGATAGAAATGTGAAGGTACAGTCACAAAGAAAGACAAGAACGAATTTGCTTATATTGTAATTTAAACAAAGTTGAAGACAAACATCATTTTTATTAGAATGTCCTATTATGATCACATTGGAATAAAATATATTAAAATGTAATGTATTATTGGAAGAAGCTATCTAGCTATAAATTAATAACATTATTAAGTGTAAAGAAGATTAAATAACTAAATAAACTAACTAAATACCTCTCTGAATGTTATAAACTAAGATCCACTTTAGTATAGTTAACCTGACGTATAGTTAACCTGACAATCATGGGTCTGTGCGTAAGTTAGCTACAAGTGCAATGGCTGTAAATAACTTTTTCTCGAAAAAAGATGTTAAAATTTGCTTAAAACCTGGGGTTTTTTTGTGGATATGTAAGAGAATAGAATAAAACATTCGTGTCCGTTAGTTACCATTTATCTTACAACTCGTTGTTTAAAAACGTATCAAACTCGCTTTGGCTCGTTAGGTACATTTTAAAACAACTAGTTGTGAGATAAATGGTATCTAATAGCCACTCATGTGTTAGGGAACTGCTGTCGTCAACTGTCCCCCTTCCCCTCAGTACTTACGGCTCCATTAATGTTTATTTTATTATTAATTATATAGTCACTTCCAGGCAACACTTTGTATAATGTTAGACAAGTATTACTATTTGGTGGCGTTAGTATATAAATACGGTCAATAAATGTAAATTTGTTAAATAAGGTCTGTAACACGAACATTACACAGACCCTCCCCAGCAACATATAGAGTTTAATAACATGTAATATTGTGAAGACGCTTTGTTCGTTAAGTGGCGGGATGTAGCCTTGTGGTAAAGGGTTCACCTGATGCGCGGTCGCCCTAGGATCGATCCGCGTAGTTGGGCTCATTGTGCTATTTCTCGTTATAGCCAGTGCACCACGATTGGTATAGCAAAGGTCGTGGTATGTGCTATCCTGTCAGTGGGATGGTGCATATAAAGGATCTCTTGGCAGTTGCTGCTAATGGAAAAATGTAACGGGTTTCCTCTCTAAGACTACATGTCAGAATTATGAAATAATCTCATATCCCAATGAGTAATAAGTCAATGTGCTCTAACTTTAACTTTACTTTGATTGTTATATACACCTACAAATGACTTGTGTTGATTAAACTGGTCGCACCACTAAGTACAAACTCAAGTACATGTTTCCTATGGGCGCCGCAGTCACGTTTACAGTTGGTGCCCAATATTAAGAAGGTACGGCATCAATTAGCCGTCCCCGAGTACGTTAGGTAGGCACAGTTTTAAAACAGTGACATAATATGAGATTAAATATGTCCACAAGCATGATAGTTTGCCTACAGGGCAGCCATAAAACTAAACACCCAGTTAACAGGCACATGTACTATTAAACTGTATCTGAGTTTGCCGTGTTCGTCGGGGATTTACGGTTAACAAGTCACAGCACTGATTTACTGTGCATGATGAAGTAACAGTGTGTTACAGTATTAATCTCTCAGCCAATGGAACATCGACAAAATGTTTTATAATTCAGTATTTGCAGTATCATGTCTAAACTAGAATGAGTTGGGAGGTGAGGTGGGGGGGGGGGGGGGGGGGGGGGAGAGAGTATAAAAATGAATCCATGATTTGGGGTCACTTTCAGGTAGTTAAAATAATGTTTGTTTTTGTTTAACAAGACCACTTAAGCACGATAATCAATCATCGGCTACTGGATGTCAAACATTTGGTAAATCTGAATCGTGGTCTTCAGAGGGAGCCCACTATGGCAGCAAGGGATCTTTTATATGAACATTCCACCAGACAGGACACGGCATTCCATATATCAGTCGTGGGGCACTGGTTGGTACGGGGAACAACAGGCAGAGATGACGTCCACTGACGGGCTTCAATCGTTCTGCGAAATCACCTCAGGCGAGCGCTCTACGACTTGGCTAGGTTTTGCCCCTCTAGATAAAAACGACACTTCCAAAACTGAACAGTGTTCCTCTTTCCGGGGGTTATAACTGTCTCCTGGCCACACTAGTTATGGTAATGATTTTCTTTGAAATGGGTACATCATTGTCCTTCCAGGGTTTAACAATGGGACGTTTGTAAGCGTTGTCTTTCTAACTCAGTAGTTCATGAACTGTTGGAAATTGCGTAATTGGTTTTTATACAGCTATCTATTTCAACAAAACGAGTGTTATATTCTTTTTAAAATTAGTTCAGCTCCTCTGAAAGGTTATGGCCACGGTCTAGGGTGTACCAAACACGGAGCCACATGTTAAGAATCAAGGTCGGTATCTCGTTTCTGTGTATCAGTTCATCTTCAGATCTAACACAATCGTCAGACACGGGAGAATCAAACTTACAATGTTTTCGTGTCGGGTCGACGTCAAGTCTTTTAACCTTTCTGACCGCTCGGAAATCCACGATGGTCGCCAGGGATGAAGCATTTTCAACATAGACTTAACAATAGCTGAACGCATTCTAATGAAACTAAGCCAAGAAACATTGAAAACAAAAGCGTGCGCTGGAATTTTAGCAGAATGGGGTCTATACTGCAAACAGCGAGCGAAGTTTATATAGGGTCGGGTTATGCTCCCACGAAAAATACACTGTACAAAAAAAGAAATGTTGCTTAAGCAGAGGGGTTCGATTCCCGAAAGACACGCACGCGCGCGCACACAAGCACACGCACCTGCATATCCAAGATTGTCATCACAGTTTAAATATTTAACGGTTTAATGTTAACTGACTGGAGCTCAACCAGCAATAGTATTAGTTGTATAACTGTTCTACACAGCATCGTGTTGCTACTTGTAACATAATGCAAGTAAACCCCCCCCCCCCCCCCCCCCCCCCCCCCCCCCCCCCCACCCCCCCCCCCCCCCCCCCCCCCCCCCCCCCCCCCCCCCCCCCCCCCCCCCACCCCCCCCCCCCCCCCGTCTTGGACACATCAGCCGGGAAATTCGGAGGATGTGCCTAAGACAGACGTGCTTGAACCGTAAGTGGGTATAAACACATATCAGCTGGTTGATAGATTGATTGGCTGGTTAACATAGTTGATGATAATCTTGGACCTGCGTTAGTTTAGCCTTTTTTATTTCTCGTATGAGACGTGATGCTGGATTTGGTGAGGTTTTAACCGATGCAGTTGGTAATAAAGTACATGACACGAGAGATCGCGCTTGCCCGTGATGGACGTATTTAAAACCAATACAAAATAGTAAACTTCATTAATCTCCGTAACACAACACGGCGGACAGCGCGCGGCTGTGATGGAAGTACCTTAATTCAATAGAAGCTATTGAACTTCGTTAGTCTCTTCGTGACCTGCGATTTGTCAGCCATAGAAGCCAGACTTTTCCTGCTCATTAATCCTCATAGAAATCAAGGTTCAAACTTCCTGTTTGTTGAATATTGCAATGAATGCACCGGTTTACAAACATTTTTGAGGTATTATTAGTCGTACATTTATAGAACTAAGTGGATGTTATCAGCCCATGTCTTGTATAGGCCTCTCCCCTGTTTGGACAGAACTGTCTGGCGAAGTCAGAAGTTGTGCCTTCGACAGGCATGCTCGAACAGTTCTCTAATGGAAGCATGCCAAACATTACCCACACCCACATAGAGCTCTCCTGTTTGGGACAGAACTGTCTGGCGAAGTCAGAGGTTGTGCCCATGACAGGCGTGCTTGAACAGTTCTCTAATGGAAGCATGCCAAACATTACCCACACCCACATAGAGCTCTCCTGTTTGGGACAGAACTGTCTGGCGAAGTCAGAAGTTGTGCCCTCGACAGGCATGCTTGAACAGTTCTCTAATGGAAGCATGCCAAACATTACCCACACCCTACACATACCCACATAGACCTCTTCTGTTTGGGACAGAACACTCTGGCGAAGTCAGAGGTTGTGCCCATGACAGGCGTGCTTGAACAGTTCTCTGAAGCATGCCAAACATTACCTACACCCACACATCTACCTCTACCTCCCCCCCCCCCCCCCCCCCGCATACTCCCGAGCCTCGTTCGGACTGTATGTGCCAACCTTTCACCAGCCAGTCAGTGCGATCTCGCGTTGTACCCCCTTAACCATTTCCTGTCTATACAAAGGAGGTGGCAGTAGTCTGAACCGGCGCCCAAGACAAGCGTGCGCTATAACGGACTGCTCTGAGTGGTCACGTTAAAACACTTGTTTACTGACCGTTCACCTCTATGACGAAGGTATAGATTGTGTCTACGACAGGCGTGCTTAAACAGTTATCTGATGAGTTTAAAAAGTTTGTTTTGTTTAACGACACCACTAGAGCATTTAATTAATCATCGGCTACTGAGTTCTCTGATGAAAGCATACCAAAAATTACACACCCGGTTAAGCGGTTCATAATGTGGTTCTATAGATGCTGTAGTGATGTTTAATATGCTTGGGATCATTCATCTGTAGCGACTTTTAGATTCAATAACAGCTTTTTGATTTAGATATCTAGGAGTGCTAAGGAAGACATCTGACATCTGCCATTGCTAAAATTCACATATTTGATATTTATTATAGGCTCTAAGGTTCTTATTAGCAACTATTAGAAAAATAATACTGTTACTAACAATCACCAATAAAACAACAAAAACGCACAACCACAGCGATTTTGTTACACTCTGGTCCACATGTCACAATTGTGTAGTGTCCAACTCTAGATAAATACTACAATTAGCTTCTAAAGCACCTCTATAGTGGCTGATTAAACAATATGTTTAATATTAGTTTTGTTAGCGCAGACGTCAAACAAAGAGTTAATGAGCACGACTGTTCGTCAGCTCTTCGTTTTGGCTAGCACACAACTCAATGTAAGTCAACAGATTAATGTTTTTTGCCAAGATGGCCGCTTCAACATTTGGTTATAGTTTGGTTAAGTTTGGTAAATGTCACATTTCTACTTGTTTCGTGGTAAAAATATCACTCTGGCAATATGTGGTTTATTGATGAATGTATGTGTTAGTTTTTAAATCTACAGTTACAATTTAGTAAAGGTTCGACTAACTTTAGGTTAAAGTTTGATTAACATTTCTCCTGCTGACCTTGGTATTTAGATCATTTAAGGGATTGACGGCATCCTTCTTAGTTTCATATTTTGAATTTTGATTTAAAATATTCAATTACTTTTAACTTTCAAATTCATGATGAATTGGTATTGTATTTGATGATATTTTTTAACAAATGTTTAAACGGCCCGTAAACGTCAGCCCGTGGCAAGGCAGAAATATAACAAACATGTTGGAACCTAATTCTTTGAAATAAATAAAAGCACATTGCCATTCAGTTTCGTTAGTCCTTGACCGCACGAGAAGACACCATAATACATGTACTCTGCATGGCGATGAGTTATGGAATATATTATAAACTGTTATGGCGAGGGAATGTGCTGTTAGATGAGGTCAGTGTCCTCTGTCCCCACATTTTTCTAACTGCCTAGCACTAATCTACAGCACTACTGTAGATTGATTTATCCTCCACTGTCCAGTATATAAAATACAGAACATCATGTCTTGGCTATTCTAATTTGTCACTTGATTCAGTGTAGCAGTCATATTTGTGAAAAGATGTGCTTGTATTCTTTCTCACTTCTGCTGACTTGCATAAAAACCTGAACGGGGTTGTATGTCATATCTGTCTCGGGTAAATGACTGTGTTGACAAGAATCCCACGCCCAATATAAATTAGCACGGTGCTCGCCATAAAGCGACACGTTTTGCATGTAGACGAGCGATTGACATGGACTAAAACACAAGAAGTGGCCGCTAAGAGCTGCAGGCCAGTCCAGGGTGGGAATGTGACCATACATCACAGCATGGGCAACATGCGCGCGGAATGCTCATCAGCGCAACTTACAAATGATGAACTTTTTCTCAACTTGACTCGTGTTTGACTCGTGGGTGTTTCCCAACATTTATCTGAATGCTGGCTGGTCGCGCGGTTAGAACATATATTCAGTTTGAACCCATGTTTTCTGTAGAGTTCATCATGATACATGCATAATTAGGTGTCGATTTAGGCGGGGGTGGGGTGGGGGGGGGGGGGGGGGGGGGGGGGGGGGGTGAGGGTCTAAGGAGCTTGGGCATCTACTGTTACTCAGAGTGAATTGTCTTGTTTATCAACCCCACCGAATTATGAATTATATTACTACCCCTAATACAAACCACTAGACCTGCGACTGCACGATAGCCGTTTCATAAATGAGAGTATATTCAGTTTAAAGCCATATTGCCTGTAAAGTTTATTATTATATAATCAGGTGTGGATTTAGGTGGGGTTGAGGGTCCAATGTGTTTGGGTAACTAATGTTAGTAATGTGTTTGAATGAACTTCGGTGATGTGTCTTTTTTTATCAATGTCGCCGAATTGTACTACACTACCCCAAGAAAAAAACTCGACCTGCCAGTGAACGATGGGTGTTTCAAGTAAAACACATTAGACCCAGGAATGCACGATGGCTGATCAAATGGGTATACTATGTAATAAAAGAAAGTGGGGTGGGGTGGAGACGACTTCAACAAAATACGTTCGTATGAATTTCATTTTCATTTGCTTTCATTGCCAGAGCTGCATGACCCCTCTCCAGTGACATTGTTCAAGCAACAATTCTACTACTTCTAGACATAAAGCAGGATTGGATAGAGGATTTGTCCAGGGAGGGTATGGAAATAGCATTTATGGTATTCCAGAATAGACCAATATGTGTTATGCATATGGCAATCTTCCAAACAAACCCACCCAGTCCACCAATGTAATGCATATCCCCCGCAAAGAAATGAATTCATTGGGTTTTATAATTTTTTTTTTTTTAAATTGCAACACTAGGAACGATCGTTAAAGTTGCTATATCGCCATCATATCGTAAAATGCAGAATGCAAACAGAAATATATTGTTATTATTAAACACATATTCCTTTTTTTCCCCCTCTGTCTTATTGTACAAGCAAACAGTGTCTTGTAAGCGTTCAACCTAACCTAGGTTGGCGACCGCAACTCGTTCGAAGAACGTTGTGTTATTGGAAGCACGGACAAAAGGATGTATTGTCCAATAAATGGTCCCCTTGAGAGTGGCTGTCCTCCTATAGACGAGGAGGCATTAGCTAGAGATTCGTGAAATCAACCATTTTGCTAAATACCCATTCGACTCTGCATTGTGCATTGATACGGTATTGAACACGAATAACGGTCCTGTCGTTTAGATGTACTGTGATCCATAATATGAGACTGTTTCGAAGCGGATACTTGGCTCATTTTTTGTTTTTCAAGCTGGCGCCTGACCACATAACGTCTATCTGATAAGGTAGGTTCCGTAACTCTTTAAAGGGAGATCACTGAACGGAAATATGTCACGAATGTGCAGACAGCTGATGTATTATATCATTTTTAATACGCAATGAATAATTCACACACTTTAAAAAAAAAATATTATACAGGGACTCTTTGATTCCGATTAGCTTAACGACATGTTTATTACTTGAGTTTCTTGAGTTATGTATGTTCGGTCTTGTTGATAAAACTATTTACATTGACTGGTAGCGGAATGCGTTAGTGGATCACAGGAAATACTCTTCTGTTTTCCCCCATTCCAGCCAGTGCCCTACGACTCGTGTGCTAGAGGATATAGTACATGCTATTCTGTATCTGGTAAAGTCCAAATTAAAGGAAAGGAAAGGAAATAAATGTTTGTTTAATGACATCTCAGCATATTTACGGTTATCTAACACACGGTTATTGCGACACTTCATGTCAGAAGATATTATTTCAAAATCTTAGGTAACCGCAAGTCGGCTCAGGTGATTTTTACCTATTGTTCGGTTACGTGGATTGCATTTGTGTAACCTGTTCCGTTAACTCAAATTTGCATTAATGACATTATTTCCAGCATATAGTGTAATTTAAGCAAAATAAAAATATATAATAAAATATATTTTACTACATTTCTTTATTAAACAGTTTCTTTGATACTTGGTAAACGGTCTCTCAGAACATGTAACGGTTTACCACGTAACCGATTGGTGGTTCGTGTGAATTTAAATGTGCGTAACCGACACGCGAATAGAACGACGTTCGCGTGAAACATTGTGTCCTGCATTTCATTTCCGTTTCGCAACAGCATGCAATAAAATCATCCCAACCACAATTTGCAAACTTGAACATCTATTTTAAACTGGTCCTTGACTGATGCCTGGCTGTACGTTTAACAATAAATACAAATCTTTCCTTTGATGAGGTGTTAAGACATGGCGAGATGTTTGTTAAAGCTTTCGCCGAAGTGAATACGTGTTTGACAAAGTATACTCTGAGATCTGTTTTCCCTGGAAAACACCATGAGAGTTACGGACATTCCTAAGAGCTTGTTGATGATGAAGTTTCCTATTTCCACTCAAAAATTAATCATGCTCCTGTTAGAACTCCTCCCTGGCCCCAAGGAGTCGGAGCGGGTTCGCCCCGACGGCAGCTGACCGGTGAACAACAGATGGTGGTCCGATCCGAATTCGCAGACGACATCGCTTACATTTTGATGGAGCTGGCGCATGGCCGACGTTTGGGCCCAACGGCAACAAAGAGCAGACGAGATACTCTGTATTCCCGCCAGTTCTGAGTGATGTTTCCATATTGTGTGTCTGGTGCTGCAGTAGCTTCCTATTGTGAAGTAATCCCGATTTGCGGGGAAATCATTGAACTTTGTTACCAGACTGACTTGGTATTTGACGCTTCTTTTGACTTTATGTCCTCGTTAATGGACAGATAAATATCTTGAGGATCTTGTTACAACTGATAGATTATGTTTATTTTATGAGTAAAAGTATTCTGCATCACGTTTAGGGCTGGTAGGTGCTGGGTTCGTATCCAAAGACCGACTCAAACATAGAGTGACTGATTACCGTGTTAAAGTCTCTGTCTCTGTCTCTCTTTCTCTCTCTCTGTATGGCTCTATGTCTGTCTGTCAGACTGTCTCACTCCGTCTCGTATATCAAACAGTCTGTCACTTTGTCTCTCTTTGTCTTTTTTTCCTTCCTCTCTCTCTCTCTCTCTCTCTCTCTCTCTCTCTCTCTCTCTCTCTCTCTCTCTCTCTCTCTCTCTCTCTCTCTCTCTCTCTCTCTCTCTCTCTCTCTCTCACACACACACACACACACACACACACACACACACACACACACACACACACACACACACACACCCCTACCTCTTTTCCGAACAGATCGACATGGATGAATGAATTAATGTACCAATGACTTAATGAATGAATAAATGAATTGACTATTTTTTTCCTCAGGATTACGGTGGCTTACAGAATTTGAATGAATGGATTTGATAACGCGTTATTAGTTAAAACATTTTATTTAACGCCCACTCATGTAATAGTTTCCAAAGTATGTGCATTTCTGTTAGGAAACTTTTTTATTATTACACAGATGGTCGACATCACATTCATTAGCAGTTTAAAAGAGGTCTCTCCCCTTTTTTTATTGGCCTTTCTGTTTTCTGTATTTCAACCAATAACTGACGAGTTTTTTAATGAACTCATGATACTGGTATTTTATGCGGAGCTAACGACCGCGTGGCGACTGTTTTCTTGACGATAATGCAGACGGTATGGAATTGCCACAGCGAAGTTAAAGTAACCCTGACGGTTCGTCTGATAAAACGTCAGCGGCAGACAACATCCAATGGCGGTATCTCCAGAACTATCGCAGGACTTATTTACGAAACAACCAAAACTGGCGGACTTATCGAGAGGTTAAGCTCCCTAATCGTAAATGTTTTAATTCGATAACGACAAGTGTAAGCTAGTAATGGCGATGATGATGTAGTTTGTGTCAGACTGAAGGAGTGTTATCTCTCCAGCGACCCTGTAAGACATAGAACACTGAGGTGTCACTGAAACTATTTTGTACAGATAAGATAAAGATAAAAACTGTATAAACATTTCCACATACGGAACTGGATGAAAAACATGTTACATGTATGTACAAACCAAAAAAAAAAAACCCAGGTTGTTTGTTTTGTTTAACGACACCACTAGAGCACATTGATTTATGAATTATCGGCTACTGGATGTCAGACATTTGGTAATTTTGACTCGTAGTCTTAGAGAGGAAGGAAACTCGCTACATTTTGCCATTAGTAGCAAGGGATCTTTTATGTACACAGAGAGGGTAGTACATACCACAGCCTTTGTTACACCAGTTGTGGAGCACTGGATGGAATGAGAAATAGCCCAATGGGACCACCGACGAGGATCAGCCGCGCACCAGACGAGCGCTTTACAACTAGGCTACATCCCGCCCCGTATGTGATACGCTGTCGACCTCTAGGCTGGAAGGTGATCCAGTTCGTGTCCCAATACCAGACCCATCTCAGTGGGGAGGCAAGGCCAATACACCGACTTCGTTTTCATACCGCAAACAAGTAATCACTGAGTGTTCAAAATCAAGTCGCTCTCTTCAACCAGTTGGCCCCGTCGGTGGACTCATCGCGTTATTTCTCTTACAGCTAGTTCTTCAGGACTGGTGTATCGTGTGTGGGATGCTGCATATAAAAGATGCCTTGCTGCTAATCGGAAAGAACAGCCCATTGCATGGCGGCAGCGGGTTTTCGTTCTCCTTATCTGTGTGGTCCTTAACCATATGTCCGACGCCAGATAACCTTAATTAAAATGAGGTGCTAGGGTCGAAGGATCCATTCTCTGATTGGGTTTTCCCTCGTCCTAGTCAGTGCACCACAACTGGTATATCAAAGGTAGTTGTATGTGCTGTCTTGTTTGTAATATTCCTTGCTGCTAATGGGAAAATGTAGAGGTTTGATTCTAAGTTTATATGTCAGTTTTGCCAAATATGATTAATGCGCTTTAATGATGTTGTGTAACAAAACACACTTTAACTTTTAACCAACCAGTTGACTTGATTTTGGTCACTGTCCACAGTCCCGGACAGACAGTTATTTTGGCTAATGTGTGTGCCAAGGAATGGTTGTTTAATTGAAAGACAAATTGCAGTCATCAGCAACTATTATATAGATTTAGGTATAGAATTTGCGTTGTAACATTCTACGAACACACATTTTGGAGAAATTAATACAAATTTCAAGAACAATGGTACTTGAAAGAGTTGTACTGGATGAAATAAAGTTGTATATATTTTATTTCCCAGAAAAAAAACAAAATTTGACAATAAAGATTATCTCATTTATCACCAATGACAGGATTGGTAGTATTAAATGCGCCATCATAATATAGGTTCACATCGAACTTTGAACCAGTATAGTGCTACTATAAATGAGCTACAATCCGCCCCCTTCTTGTGCGAGACAACCTTTACCAACACCCACCAAAACCCCCCACCTCCAACCGCCCCTAACATTGCTAGTTCACTGAACCGTACTGACCATGGATGTCAAACTATATAGAACGCAGGTCACGACCTCGGTGTGTTTTGACTTATTCGCTTTGCACGTTTGACACTGATACACTCACTGTACACACTGATTACTGCTGCCAACCGTGGGTCTCATCTGAAGTATTTTAATACCAGGCATTAATAGTTTATTGGTTAATGAGTCCTTTGTGTGCTAACCTGTCCACGTCGTGATCCCAGTCAGAACTTAATTTGTACGGTATCATGTTTGCAATGTTTGACGTTTTATTAATTGCGATACGATTCCATGTTTGACACTCCAACACCTTCATACACCCCTCCTCCACCCAAAGAAGAAATAAAGAAATTGGAACTAATCAATTGCAATTATTAAGCTATGGATTAAGCATCCATTCGATTCCATCCATATAAACTCAGCGACATAATTATTTGCACTGCATCATCAGATTTAAATAGCTAATTTGTTTTGTCTTTTAAACCAAAAAAAAGAAGGCCATTTGTGTATACATCGTGAATAAATATTTATGCAATCGGAGCATACAGTACTGGCCAAATGTTGCAAACCCTGCCAGTGATAACATATCAGGTGATTCATAAAACATGTAGCACTTTTGAAAGTGCACAAAATCAATATATAATATACTGATAGTCGAATTTTGACTTTGAAGAAGCTTAACATTTATTTTACATCTATAATACGCAAGGCCGTTTAACACTTTACAATCGTTCTGGTTGCTTTTCCTCTTTTAATTTGCACTGTCGACGGCCTTCTTTGTACTTATGTACTTATTTGGTGCCATATTTCGCACACGGGACGGGACGTAGCCCAGTGGTACAGCGCTTGCTTGATGCGGGGTCCATTTGAGATTGATCCCCGTCGGTGGGCCCTTTGGGCTATTTCTCGTGCCAGCCAGTGCACCACGACTGGTATATCAAATGCCATGATTTTTTTATTTTTTTGTTGGGGGGGGGGGGGTTGGGGGGGGGGGGAGCCCAGTGGCCACCACACTCCTAAACTTCCGTTTAGTAAAAGAAAAGAAAAAGAAAATCTTCTACAACAGCCAGGAAGCTATTTTTCCAGGATGAGATGCATTTCCGTACTTCTTTAAGTGGTTCAAGGGTTTTTCAGTCAAGCATATGGAGATTTCCTTGTTAAGTTCTACCATCAACTTGTCCGCACGATTACCCGACCTTCTCGGAGAGAATCCTCAATAGCCCATATGGTTTGCAGTTGGGGGCTTAAAAAGGAAACCACAAAATGTTGAAAAGAAAACTCTCGAAGAAAGGAAGTGCTTTCCATTCTAAAATAAAAAGAAGACTACTGCGGGCTGTGGTGGGCCAGTTAACAATCATTTTCTCTGTTTCAGTACGTGCAGTACACGTTTACTTTCTCAATGGTATAGTGTTTCTTTACAGTACCTTTTGTATGGCATCATTGTAAAACAAGTTACTAAGCTTTATATCAACAACACAATAAACTGGTTTTGCGAAAATTCTCTGTGTTGAATAATGTTTTCTGCTACCCAGTCTCAAAACGTGAGTCTACCAGGCTACAGATTTTCGAAGGTATCTTAACGCTACGATATCGTAAAACAGTCGTAAGCTGTGGCGTCACGACACATGCCATAGCCTACAACGACCTTGCCATATCGTAGCGCTAAGATATCTTCAAACTCTGGAGGAAACTGCAGATTACGGTGTACGGGTTCGTTTATATTACTGTCACCCCCGCCCGACGCCCCCACCCCCTTCCCCCACCCCCTTCCCCCACACACGCCATCCCCCATCAGTTATTTTAGCCTAGGCATGTACATTGCCTAAAGAATGTTTCATGCTTTCGTTAAACTGTCTTTTCAGGTTTCCAATTGCAATTATTTCCGTCAAATCGTTGGTCATGCTTCCAAGCCGGATCCGAGTGGAAAGCGGAACGCATGTTGGGACATTTTGGGCTTCAACAACGTATCGTGTCACCGTGACATTTACTCTCTGCCTTAGTTAAAAGACCCCCACTTTATACAGGACCTTGTTCGGCTCGACATCTGCATATGTAAAATACCGCAGAGCACCGAACGCTTTAAGCGGTAATCTACTTTGTGGAATCTATCAATCTTAATTTGATTTCGAGACGTGCTCCATACAGCGACGAGTTGATTATCGTGTCGGGTTTCTGCCCCGTGTCAAACCGGCTACAGTTTGTCGGGAGCTTTTCCAACCGGCCGATAAATTGGTTGTAAGATGAAGACGATAAATCATTGTCATGGTCTAAAATGCTGACACATCAATAAAGTAAAATTAATAGACCACCTGAAGGATTTACTGACGTTAATTCTACGCGTAATAAATATCCCCAAAACAGGGCCGTAGCTGGGTGGGTGGGGGTTGGTGGAGGGTGGACAGATGAATTCTGCACATACCTAAAACTCGAATGATTAAGAAGAGAATTTTCTTTTAAGTCTGGTATCGATCCCTGTCGGTGGACCCATTGGGCTATTTTCTCGTTCCAGCCAGTGCACCACGACTGGTGTACCAAAGTCTGTGGCATGTGCTATCCTGTATGTGGGATGGTGCATATAAAAGATCCCTTGCTACTAACCAAAACATTTAGCGGATTTCCTCTCAATAATATGTCAAAATTACTGAATGTTTGACATCCAGTAGGCGATGATTAATAAATCAATGTGGTCTAGTGGTATCTTTAAACAAAACAAACTTTTAACTTTCATTATAATGTAAATATATTCAGGGAATAGTAGACATATCGAATGTAGCAAGGATAAGTCACTTAACTTAAAGTGTCGACATATCAAAGTTCTTGCGGAATAAGAAAGATACGTATTGGTGCATAAAAGCAACCTATGGTGCGTACGGGTGTATAGATGCTACCCTGGGTAAGTATAGGGACGCAAAATGTTACCCATGGTATGTATAGGCGAGTTAAATGATATACAGGGAACATGTGGGTGCATAAAACGTACCCAGGGTATGTGTGGGGACACAAAAGCTATCCAGAGTACCCATCGGTACATAGCAGGTACCCTGGGTATGTATTTGTGTATTAAAGCTACCCACATGTGAATATATCGCCCCTACCCAGGGCACAAATTCAACTAGTGAATTTGGAAAAGTGTAGGTGAAAATAGAATTGACATTGTGTTAAGATGCAAATTGGCCTTTCTAGGTCGTTCCAATGACATGTACGTTTTAAACAGAGCCTTTCAAATTTGAACAACATTGCTTATGACAAAGATCAAAAATATATATTTAAAAAATACAAACAAAAAACCCTTCTTATTTAATTCTCTTTTTTTTCGGGGGAGGGGGGCACAGTGGGTCCGGTTTCCTGGACTCCCTAGATGGGTCCGTTAGTTTACTGCATTATTTGTACATGTTAATGTCATTGAATTACTTAATGTGCCAACTAGTGCTTCACAACTGGCATATCAAACCCCGGTGTGATTAGTGTATATGCAGTCTTGTCTGCGAGAAAGTAGTTTTATTTGTTAATCGAAAAATAATGTGCTTCGGTGGCATCTTTAAACACAGATTTCCTTACGTTTCACCTCTGTGATAATAAAAAAACCCCGTCCAAGTCACAAAATATCCTTCCATTTCAGTTTTGTCTATCAAATGGCATGTCTGCCTTATGGGACGTCTGTCTTATGGGAGTGAACCGTTAATGTCATTGAATTACTTAATGTGCCAACTAGTGCTTCACAACTGGCATATCAAACCCCGGTGTGATTAGTGTATATGCAGTCTTGTCTGCGAGAAAGTAGTTTTATTTGTTAATCGAAAAATAATGTGCTTCGGTGGCATCTTTAAACACAGATTTCCTTACGTTTCACCTCTGTGATAATAAAAAAACCGTCCAAGTCACAAAATATCCTTCCATTTCACCTCTATGATAATAAGATACCCGTCAACTCACAGGTCATAATTCTGAACCAGATTTGTTTTCCAGCATAGCATATGTTAATGAGAAAATCTGTGAGTTGACCTGCCCCACGCTGCGTGCGGTATGATTAGTCCCGCGCCCGGGTCTATTGTTTCAGCCAGAACCGTAATGGAAATTCACAAAGGGGAATCAGGTATATATGATCATTGAAATAGCTGCCAATGGGCCGGCCCGCATGACACGGCGACGACCCCGGGTTAATAGCAGAATCGTTTTGTAATTTATATACTCCGCTAATGACGGCTTTAATGCGTTTCTTCACTCGGGTGAAAGGTGAAAAAAGAAATAGTGAACGCCGCACATGATCAGAGCGCTAACAGATGTAGAGTAGCCGCCGTTGCCGCAAACGCTGTCACCGCAACAAAGACTCGAACGTATACGAGATTTGTCCGTGCTTTCACCTGGCTGACGACCGAGCTGTGTGTTTCATAAGTTTGAGCGGAATGTTGCTTAGTGCTAGAACGGCCGTCTGAAGTGCGAAGGAGCCCAGGGTCCATCCCCATCACTGGACGAAGTATGTTTAGTCAGTTCCCCGCAATTGGTATATGACAGTATATTCTTACACAGTGTGACATTGGTACATGTATGGACATTAACTGTTTTTAATAAAAATAACACTGTGTGACATTGGCATATGTATGTTCTTGCACGTTAAAAATACAATGATACATTGATATGTGTATGAATTTACACACACATTAAAAATAACTGTGTGACATTGGTATACACATATGTCCTTACACACATTAAAAATCATACTGTGTGACATTGGCATATATAAATATACACATGTTCATAAACACACGTTATAAAGAACATTTTATAAGATTGGTTTATGCATCTTCTTACACATACGTTGTAGCAGACACTGTTATGAATTTGTATAACACACATTATCCCACATATATCGAGGACGGACTGAGAGACACATTTGGATCCTCCACGGACATGACTCAACTGTCTACGTATTGACTGGTTTACAGAATGCGTTACTTGGAAGATGCGTACCCAGCACCCGAACTGAACGACATTTCGTTTGTACGACATTTCGTGACCAACATTCCGCTCCTTGTTTCCTTGCAATCTTTGTATTTATAATGATTAAGTCGCCAAACGGACTTCCTATTTTGTTTTATCATTCCCGTTTTAATGGGTCAAATATGCTACACTACTCTATCAGTGTTAATAACAGTATTTACAAGCATTGAAAGTAACACTGTTTACAAACAGTCCTTTAATGACTATATCTAGCCATAGGATATAGTGTCACAGTTTATAATGTACACGTAAATGGATGTTTATCTTTATCTTTATCCGGCTCCGAGTACACAATTGCAATGCACTCAGGGGAAGCTGGACAAAAGAATACCAGCCTACTCTATCCCACTCCCAAAGACTTGCTGCTGGTGGTCTACTTGGTATTTGGTGACACGGAAGAGGACGCCGTCAACTACAACAATTTCTGGAAAAAAACTCGGAACAACAGCACCTTGCCTACCGGTGTTTACAAAATTTCACGCGTCTCCCCTGGGTTGTCATGCCACGACCAGAAACGGTCAGGCCCTTTCTAAGGGCCCTATGGGCAACCTAGGCAGACACCCCAGCATCACAGAGGTCTAATTAACGAGCTACTCTCGACTCACTAAATCAAAACCTATGTTAGCTGCGGAACTTTCTCTTTCGACCAACCGTTCAAAATTGCACCTTTTTCTCTTTGGCATTATACTTGCTCCTTCATAATTCCATAGCACCATCAGACACCTCCCCCCCCCCCCCCCCCCCCTCCGCCTGTTACCGATCACGGTAGGGCTGCTGGTGCTTCCTTGCACCTGTCAGTGAAGGCGGTCCCTCCTCCTCCACACCCCCACCTTTCCTGTCCTGGACGGAGGAGCCGGCCAAGGCTGGCTCTTGTTCCCAGGACAGGCGTGCGCTACAACAGCTTGTTCTGAATGTGCACGTAAAGCCCTATGACCTGACCTGACGTCATGACCGGCCTCGGTGGTGTAGTGGTTAAGCGAATGGAATTAAGGCTTGTAGGTACTGGGTTCGCGTCTCGGTACAGGCGAATTTAACGACTTAATGGATAGGTGTAAGACCACTACACAGACTTCTCTCCCACAAACCTCTAATCCTCTGTCCTGGACAGACAGCATAGTTAGCTGACGTGTCTGTCCAGGACAGCGTGTTTGAACCTTAATTGAATATTAGCACCATGTGTCTGCTCTTAACGCGTTAAACTGTTGCCTAATTGTTTATCCAGCAAACCCCTGAATTAAGACTTGTATTTATTAAACATTCAGTACACCACGACTGGTATATCAAAGGCCGTGGTATGTGCTATTCTGTCTGTTGGGTGGTGCATATAAAATATCCCTTGTTACTAATGGAAGAAATGTAGCGGGTTTCCTCTCTAAGACTATATGTCAAAATTACCAAATATGTGACATCCAATAGCCGATGATTAATAAATTAATGTGTTCTAGTGGTGTCATTAAACAAAACAAACTTCTTCTTCTTTATTAAACATTCAATAAATAATTAAATTTTTTTAAAACATGGACACCGTATTGTGTGAAATGTTTATTGTATTTAACAAGGCAGCCGCAAACACCTCTAGCAAATTTAAATCTTAAATTACAGGGTGTTTAGAGATGCAATTTCATACTAAATCACTCCCTTTCCCATCCCATCCCTTTTCCTTGTTCCTTGAAGGCTATTAAAGGTTACAGCTTTCTCGTTATTTCTTTTCCTTTCTACTATTTGAACCCGCTTCCTTTACAAACTCATATCACGCCCAAACAAAGACGTCATATTATTATTATTATGTTTATACTTCATTTCCTTCCGATATTGGTTTGTGTAATGCTCAATTAATTGTATTGTAAGACCATGCTTTCAAGGCACCCCAACATTGACATTACCACACTGACAATGTAATAATTAATTGTATTGTAAGACCATGCTTTCAAGGCACCCCAACATTGACATTACCACACTGACAATGTAATAATTAAAAAAATAATGTAATGATAAAAAATAATGTGTTGTCCATTTCAACATGTTTTTGTCAAGTACACCGGCACTCGCTCATTGTTGGAGATCATTTCCTTTGTTTGTTTCCTGGTGTAATCATTAAGTTAAGGTTTACACAATATTATTTGTTCCTTTATACAGTCAGATTATCAATATTTTCTTTGAGAGATCAATGGCGCGCTGCATCGTTCCCGTTGTCGATGTTGATGACAGTCTGTCAAACTGTGACCTTGTGTGGCTTTTTATTTACACCACGGTTTGCAGAAAACAATGGTTTTAAGGTTCAGAGAACCAAAGAAGGGGATATTTGTATAATGACACCTCAGTGTATTTTATATTAGGATATATTTATGTCTAAGTTAAGAGAGGAAACCCGCTGCCACCACATAGGCTACTGCTAGCGAAAAGCAGCAGTAGAGGTTATTGCTATTCGTAACTGGTTGGGATTGGGACACGGTCCACTGCGAACGATCGATCACACGACCCATCGCACCCCAGGCGTAGGGTCTCTACAAGTACACGAGTACTCCGGCACGGGTCTCGGGCACGGGCCGAGTCTTGCAAGACTCGAGTCCGTTCTCAGGACTCGAGTACCCGTGCAAGGAAGAGCACTCTCATTTAATTATATTTGTTACGTGATTTTTGTCATATGCTCGCAGCCGGTTACATTGTAGAGCTATGAGACATGGGGGGAAATCAAAAGTCGAGTGTGTGGAATACAATACAATGACATGATTTGACATACATGTTCAACGCTGGAGGTAAGATGCTTACGTCATTCCTTAGTCTCATTTCGTGTACGTGTCGGGTACTCGGGTCCGGGTCGAGTTGTCCATCGAGTACCAGAGTGCAATATGTTGACTCATAGAGGCCCTATTCAGGCGAGCGTCTGGTGGTAATATTAATATTATAAAATAGGATCAACGAAGCAAACAGTCCAGATGACTTGCTAAATTTCCAGATCCGAACAGAAACCAATATGCACGATATTTTTTGTTTGTTTGTTTGTTTTGTTGTTGTTTTTTGTTGTTTTTTTTGTTGGGTTTTTTTGTGTGTTTTTTTTGTTTTTGTGGGTGGGTTGGTGTTGATGTTTGTTTTAAATAGTTACAATATCGCGTCACTACAGAATAAATTTAGTCTTGTTTTTCTGTTTCGATTGAAATGTGTTTTTCTGACAAACAAACAACAACTTATATCATAAAAGAAAATGCTTGTGTGAGCGTGTTTTCGGTGGAAACCCTACCTATATAGGAGTTGTGCATTTCTGGCGGGACGTAGCCCAGTGGTAAAGCCATCGGCTGATGCGCGGTCGGTTTAGGATTGATTCCCGTCAGTGCGCCTATTGGGCTATTTCTTGTTCCAGCCAGTGCACCACGACTAGTATATATATATATATATCAAAGGCCGTGGTATGAGCTACCCTGTCTGTGGGATGATGCGTATAAAAATGCCTTGCTACAGTACTAATGGAGGGGCGGGCTTTAGCCAAGTCGGTTGAATGCTCGCATTGCAGGATCGGACCACCTCGGTAGATCCATTCAGCTGATTAGGGTTTGTTCTCGTTCTAACCAGTGCACCACAACTGGTCAAAAGCCGTGGTACATGCTTTCCTATCTGTGGGAAAGTACGTATAAAAAAAAACTTTTGCATTAGGAAAACGCACAAAAGACATTTTATTTATGGTTATATGACGTCGGACATATGGTTAAAGACCACACGATATTGAGGGAGCAAACCCGCTGTCGCCACTTCATGGGCTACTCCTTTCGATTAGCAGCAAGGAATCGTTTATATGCACCATCCCATAGACAGGATAGCACATACCACGGCCTTCGATGTGCCAGTCGTGGTGCACTGGCTGGAGCGAGAAATAGCCCAATGGGCCGACTGACGGGGATCGATCCTAAACCGATCGCGCATCAAGCGAGCGCTTTACCACCGGGCTACACATCGCCCACGTGCACATCAAAGACCGTGGTATATGTTGTCCTGATTATGGAAAAGTGTATATTCGGTAGAAATAGCCTAAAATGTTGCGGCATCGAATTTTGTCTTTAAATCCCTCACCATAGGACAACCTGTCGAAATAACCATATCATAAACACCAAACAGTTGAAATTTAAAACGGCACCACGCTATCATTCGTAATGTCGTCACTAGTATCTTAATGTAATCCGATTTACAAAATATTATGATAAATGCTGTTTTCGTTGTTTTCTATTGAGCTCTGTCCGGTGATAGTTTTGATTTAGTAAACTAGTCTTGGAGTGGCAGTCCTCTTTGTGGTGGTGCAAGAAGGTTGAAATCTCCAGTAAAGGATCTTCTCGGGAGTTGATGTTCTCCTATAGGCGAAGGACTTGATAAAAATTCATAGGATCAACCACTATTTCGCCAAATGCCCATTCGACTCTGTATTGTTTTGAGAAACGGCCCTAACGATGTATTTGACGACTACAGCTGGGTTTACCTTTGTTGTATCTAAGTTAACTAACCCCCACTTTGTATATTATTTCTTATTAAAATATTGTTATTACAAAAGTTGTAACAGCGTTTGTAAGTGTGCTATGTAGTTACACGGGAAAGGATACATAATAGCAAAATAAGACGGTTCTCTGGCTTATGGGTGGATAATTCAATATTTTTGGTGTCATTGGTAGCACAGACAGGATAGCACATACCACGGCTGGAACGAGAAATAGCCCAATGGGCCCACCGACGGGGATCGATCCTAAACCGACCGCGCATCACGCGAGCGCTTTACCACTGGGCTACGTCCCGCCCCGCCACTTATTGTTACTTTCATGCAAGTGACTGTACGTTCAAAAAGTGGTAGCCACCTATTCTGTATGATATCATGTAAATGTTTTCGCAATTTATTCTCTGAGGTGATATTTGAATTGAATATCACGAATTAACCAACGGTGATGTGCAACCAAAATGTGCTGAGGTGTCGTTGATGGAACATTTCGTTTCTTTCCTATCTTGACACGTGACCTTTTATACCAGTATTGGCTGAAGTAAATGGCCGTTGAACACAGTTTTGACTGTACGCATGAAAACCGTACTTTTATGTTACTGACTAAATACTTGACTATTTAACGAGCCCGCTGTAGACATATTCCTCGTGCTAAGTGTTATCTTTAACTGGGGAGAAATACATCGTGGTTGACGTGCCGCTCTCAGCAGGGTGTTACCAATCTGTCAGAACTCTTTCAAACTGGAGGTAATAAAATGCCAGATCGTCAACCCGATGACGAAGCCGTCTGCTATGTTGTAAGCGGCCACGACGAAACCGTCTGCTATGTTGTAAGCGGCCACGACGAAACCGTCTGCTATGTTGTAAGCGGCCACGACGAAACCGCTATCGTAGCCTACGGTAAGACTGGAATATGTCCAGTTTGGTTGATATGTTCAAATCGTAATGAATGACCACATGTTCAGTATTCAGTTTCATAAATCGTCCTATAAAACAGAAGACATTTATGAAAACTGGGTATCACTTTTGAATCATCACATACAAAAGCAGGCTTGTGCTGTATTGGCTCGAATGTCTTCTAGCCTTCTCTAGTTTATATGTTAGAGACGTGACAACATGATTATAAACAGGGGAGGCTAAAGGACACTCGAGCTAGTGCTGTATTAAATGGGTATTCATGATTTCTTTCATTGTTTTTGTATAACGACGCCACTAAAGCACGGCTGTTGGATGACAAAGATCTTTGTTTGTAATTCTGACACGTAGTCTTCACTAGAAACCCGGTACATTTTTCCGTTAGTAGCAAGGGATATTTTATATGCACCATCCCACAAACAGGACAGCATATACCACGGCATTTCATATACCAATAGTGGGGCATTGGTTGGGACAGTAAAAACCCAATGGGTCTGCTGATGAGCTTTACCGACTGAGCTAAATCCCTCCTCTTTATAAAACAACTAACAAGTTATTTACATACTGTAGCCTATATGTTAACTCCATTACTTGGTCCCAGTAACATAGTTTGACACCCAATAGCCGATGTAGTTTTCGTGCTGGGGTGTCGTTAAACGTCCATCCAGTCATTCATTACTTGGTCCTTGGACAAACGCTGAATAGCATTTAACAAGATAGGGAGCAGTATGGATCAGAATAGATCATTTCAAAGAGTTGACAAATATTTAGATGTGTATGGTAACTGGTTGCGAGGTGAACTTATTTAGATCGTTAGGGTGTGGCTCTACAGCAATGACGTCTTAGACTCTTCATATCGACAGTAAATGTAAATAATGCTATTAATAGTTGCATTAGTCTGTAACAAGATATCATATATAATTATGATTGCTTTTCAGAAGTCATGACTCTTTTAAATGAAATTACAGAACGTGAACATGTTGTTACCAGTATAATTGCTAATGATAGCGGCAGTACAGTGCGTGGCTGTTATACTGTTATACTGTTGTACGAGATGTGTTATGCCAATCACAAACCGTATTTGTCAGATGTCAGAAGTTGCGCCTGGGGCGAACGGACCTGAAGATTACATTTATATAGGCACGTAAATAGAGTAAAATGACAAACCTTAAATCATTAAAAAAAAATCTTCTTTTACCAGACCTGCACCATTATGCTGTACATATTGTATACAGATATATTGTATTTATTACACATGCTGATGAGTTGTAAAACTTGACACTGGTGGCGTGGTGGTTAAGTCTTAAGGTGGGTAGGATGTAGCCCAGTGGTAAAGCGCCAGCTTGATGCGCGGTCGGTCTAGGATCGAACACCGTCGGTGAGCCCATTGTGCTATTTCTCGTTCTAGTCAGTGCACCACTACTGGTATATCAAAGGCCGTGGTATGTGCTATCCTGTCTGTGGGATGGTGGATATAAAAAAATTCCCTTGCTACTGATGGAAAAATGTAGACTTTATGATAACATTACCAAATGTTTGACATCCATTAGCCTTTGGTTATTAAATTAATGTGCTCTCGTGGTGTCGTTAAACAAAACTATCTTTAAGTCTTAAGATTGATAGTCCTTGGTTCGCATCCCAACCAAAGCTAGTGATAAGAACTCAATAAGGCCATTACGCCGTTTTCTTATTACATACTCACTAACAACTAAACATTAACCCCTGACCTAGCCAGACAGCTGAGGTGTGTTACCAGGACAAGCGTGCATAGCCTTGATTGATTATAAATATAAAAAAAGGAGAAACATCGTAGTATTCTTAGATTTGAGTTATGCACGATGTGTTACCGTGAAGTATTTTATCTTGGTTTTTAAGGTAGGCCTGCATATTTATTTATCTGTTTCGCATACACGAGAAGCACATTATATTTGTCATAATTAATAAATTTAAGTAACACGTTATATGTAATGTCCGTGCGTCATAGTGTGTAAAAACCGAACCTATTTTGCTGTGCCTAATAACTGGGGTCAGCGACTTTAAATATGGATGTTTTGACGAATACACTGAGTGAATAATACGACGATAAAACCACAGACGCGTTACTGAACAGAGGCAATCACAAGGTGCTGGGATATCGATAAAACGTTGCCCACTTCAGTGTATGAATATGGAATATGTCAGCAACAGCGACTGTCGTGCTGGGTGACACAATGGGAGTCGCTCCATTATATATAATATAAAAAAATGCCTTTTGTTCTTGTCAACAGAGGTCGCTGTTTGTGTAACACTGTTGTCACATTATTAGTGTCAAATGGTGACTAATAATCCTACATTTGAGTATTTTTGGACATTGTACTTTATTTTCTGACACTTGATTGAAACATATTTTATTGCTTTTAAAAAAAAGGATTAGGCACAAGCTTTACAACTTATAAGGCCTTCTTAATAATACATACACGTCATTTATGTAATCTAAATATGAACAGAACTGAGAGAAAGAAACAAAGAAAGAAGGAAGGAAAGAAGAAAGGAAGTACTAAAAGTTATTTATTTATTCAATAATCAGACAGTAGGATTGCTACAATTAAAACACACAAACAGGGCATCGCAATGATTACGTAGAGTCTGTACCAAAAAATGTTCATACTAACACTTTCTTTAGTTTATGTGGGCATGGCGTGAATGGTTGACTTGTACCAAATCTAAAACGTCCGTGTCATAGGTCAGGGTACACTGAACATTAAAGAACGCAGTAAGAGAAACTGCAGCTCGGGTTGATTTTAATATATGACTGTGTTTATTTGTGAATACTATTATCGATACGCCATAAAGTTTCATATTTTTACATAGTGTACAGATATTATATATTGTACAAGTCGGAAATTGAAACTAGTACATAAAAATCCATCTGCAATTTTCTGTAAAAATTTGTATTAGTAATAAAAATCTTCTTTGAATCTTTTAAATGTCATATGACATCCCATTTAATTGCTTGCAGGTAGATTAAATGTGAGGTGTCACACTTTTAATAAGTGTACTGCCTGGGTGTATTGGCACGCAGCTTATATTAATTTTATTGGACATATTAACGTTACTAACAGTGGGTTCTGCTTTGGTGTAAAAGCACATAATATTTCTTACAGTATGTTACTGAAATCTTCAGTTGAAAATAGTTATTTGTAAATATATATTGTCAGCGATCAGCAAAGCTTTAAAAGAAACAGGGAAAAATACCCGAAAATAGATGAGAGAAAAGCACCCCTCCCCCATACATACATACATACATACACACACAGACAGCAGCATCCAATCGACAAAACAACACAACATCTCGACTCGTTTATCAAACACCGTAATATGTGCTATCCTGTCTGTTGGGTGGTGCATATAAAAGATCCCTTGCTACTAATAGAAAATATGACAGGTTTCCTCTCTAAGACTATGTGTCAAAATTATCAAAACTTCGACACCAAACAGCCGATCTTTAATAAATCAATGTGTTCTAGTTAAACAAAACATAACACACTTTATCTTTTCTTATTTTCTACCAAGGAGTAATGTCGTAGCTATCACGGGGTGGGACTGGGGTGGTGGCACCTGACCTTCAGTGGATTTAAAAAGCATACCATTTGATGACTCCCTCCAGATGTTATGTTAGCGTCTTACTGTTATCTACCCGTGACTCTGTGATCTCTGTGTTACCAGTAGTTATGGTGTGTTGTATCAACATGGCAAGATAAACCCAGGAATGCAATGTTATTAAAACTCACTTCGTCATAGCGTAATCGTGACCCAGTCTTAGCTAACCGTGGAATGTGTGACACGCCAGAACCTATTTCAGATAACACCTCACAAACCACTGACCACAGAGGTATGTTGTTACACAGGAAATAAACACTTTGAAAATCTATACAAGTACCCATTTGTATGAGTACACTGTTAACCTTTGTTTCAAGTATTTGTGTATTTAAACAGACTATCCTGTATTGGCTGCCATTGAAGGATTTTCTGAACAATAAAATCGTTTAACTTCTAAAATTGCGTTTTAAATATAGCTTCTGGTTGTCCTAATGTTTTTAAGTAGCCAAAACAGGATTTGCATTCCCAATAATTTCTTATTTTTCATTTCGATTCCATTCAGAACGTTTATTACAATTTCTACGTCATAGTGATTTTTATTCTAAAGTTTAATTTTATCTATCTGTGATATTTGTATTTTTTGCCCATTTGCACAATTCTTTACACTACGTTTTCATGTAACTTGAATTTTTATCTTGATGTTTGATGTTAAAGTGAAGTTTGACCGAGTAGAAACACTAACACGATCAGAAACACATTTCATACACAGCCACTGTTTTTCAACACATTTCATACACAGCCGCTGTTTTTCAACACATTTAATACACAGCCTCTGTTTTTCAACACGTTTAATACACAGCCGCTGTTTTTCAACACGTTTAATACAAATCCGCTGTTTATCAACACGTTTAATACACTGACGCTGTTTATCAACACGTTTAATACACTGCCGCTGTTTTTCAACACGTTTAATACACAGCCGCTGTTTTTCAACACGTTTAATACACAGCTGCTGTTTTTCAACACGTTTAATACACAGCCGCTGTTTTGTTTTGTTTTTTTTTTTTGTTTATGTAATTGTAGTCGTTAAACCGTTTCAATTTGCCAAACTCGGGACAGTCCTTCAATTTGCTAATATCTAGGTACTTAAAATCCAAAATGTTGCTGCTATTTTGTTTTTGTTTTAGTGGCTCATAGAAGCAATCACGACTTTGCGTAACATCCTTTTGACTCTGCCTTGTGCAAAGATACGATTTTGATATCATTTGTCGTTCAGATGTTTTGCAGTTTTCTAATTAAGGAAGGGAGGTAATAGAATGTCGACAGGTATGGTGGTGAGGGAGGAATCATGTTAATGATATAGCTATATTATGAAACATTGAAGGCTGATTGTGATATAAATGCTTGTAAGTACTACAAGATGCCAGGAAATGGGCTCTACAGTTATATGAGTTATATAAAATTAGTTATGTTTTTTCACCTCGATTAGTTCTTTTTTCACCTTTGTTATCATCAGGTTTTCACTATGAGTTCTTTGTTGGGAGGGGGAGGGGGCGGGGGGTGTATAATAATATTGCTTAGGGTGTTTTATACAGAGATACAGTTTTAAACATATTTAATTATCTTACATAGCTTTAAATTTGTGACGCTGGAATATAATAATATTTTCGATGATTCGTTATCCAGAAAATATGTATATGAGCAGCATGGGAGATAACTGTGGATATTTGTTCTTAATAGAAGTGGGGGTTTGAGTGTTTGCTTGTTTGGTTGGTTGGTTTGTGTCGGAGGTTTTTCATTTTAGTTTATTTATTTATTTTATTTTTTATTATGTTTTTTTTTGTTTTGTTTTTGTTTTGTTTTTTGGTCGTATTGTTTTTACTTATGTGCGAATCAGTAATATATTTAATTGTAAAATGAAACACGCTTTGATACACACTTACTAACACACGCTCGTGAGCGCATATATACACAAATCACGCATACAAAAAACCCACATGCATTGGAGCCACACACTCGACACACAACCCTTACGCACGCACACTGTTTTCTTCAAAACATGTCTACAAAAGTATTTTAGCTAAATAGCTAAATTATGTCTAAAGACTTCCTCCCTATATCTCCTTCCAGACGTCCCTTTTATCCTTCGTACTTAAAGCTTTGTGTGAGAAAGCAATAGTTACGTTTTTCAAGTGCTTGCCCTATCTATCTCTAGGTGTTGTGTAACACAGTATGCCCTTCAACCCTTGAACATTCATCTTGCGAAAGAAGACAGATTAAATCAGTGGCATTTAGCCCGCGAAACAAGCGAGTGGTCGTCTGTTATTTGAACCAAGTGTATCTTCTTTGTTGATCGTTGAAGCAGAATGTCCGTCAGTGCAGTGGAAATTAAGACCTGTCTCTTCAAAGCCATATAAAGGACAGGAATGTTCGTAACAACACCTCAGCACATTTTAAAAGAACTGCAAAGGGATCGTTGATATGCACTTTTCCTTATACACATTCTTTGAAGTCGTAGGGTACCGTGTGGGCGATCGATCATATGACTCATAGTTCCTCAGGTTATAGTTCTACTACTGATCCACCCCACCAAAAAAAAAGAAAAAGAAAAGAAAAAGTAAGATTAAATTAGTAGTATATAGTGCGCGAAAGACGTTACTGTCCGTCTGCTATTTGAACCAAGTGTACAATGTATCTTTATTGTTGATCACTGAAGTAGTAGCATGTCTGTCAGTGCATTGGGAATTAAGACTCGTCTCGTCAAGTGTGTATGACTCATCGTCGCTGTCTGCCAGTTTGTCAGTCTTGGATAACTCCGGGTGTTTCACGTAGAATGGTTTGTGTCATTTGTTCATTACAAATTACATTGTGTCTTCTTTAGAGTGACATGTATCTACAAATACCGATAAGCTCATCGGCTTATTCACGGCATAGGACATTTCAACACACAGCTTTTATCAGATTTCGTAGTCAGGTGCATTTATCCCGGTAAGCCAACGTAATGTAGCCTACAAACCAACCGAGCACTGCAGTCGTGTTGAGTCCTATTTTACAAATAGTTGATGACTGGGACACTAACCAACATGAACAGGAATGTTTGAAAACACAAATCTTAGAAATCGTCTTTTCCTTTTCTGTGGGGGACAGGATGGTTTTATCGCCTTTTGTATTGACATATGACACATTTCATAGGTTAAAAACACAGTTGTATGACATATTGAGCCACAATTGTTGGTTATACGACATATTGAGCCACAAATGTTGGTTATATGACATATTGAGCCATAAATATTGGTTATCGTTACTTTCAAAAAGTTTTTACTTTTTAAATATTGTCCTTGCCTCAATACCTACTTTGGCATTTCATGAATTGAATATATTCGCAGGCTCATGTTACCTTGCTCTACTTTTCTTTTCTTTTTTAAAAACATATTTTATTGCATAAACAACAAAAGGTTTGGGCATAAGTTTACCAACTTACTAGGCACTCTCTCCTATCAGTATGACGACGCTGTTCTTAGATGCTCTATATCCGTGAACGGGATGTACGTAAGGAACAGAAACCGTGACAGAGAGTAACGTTACTTTTCAGACCTCATCAATGGACCAGACTAACTTTCTAATGAAATATTTGATGACATCTAGTAATATCTATGAACGACGAATGTATATCTTGTTATAACCCGTGTCTAACTCTGTGTTCTTGTTTTACAGGCCTCTCTGATGGACCAGGACCTCTCTCTGATGAAGCAGCTGTTGACCTTGAACGAAAGTATCGAGGACCTGAAATGGCAGCGCAAGTATTACTACAGCTCCTTGCAGTCTAGCTCATGCGAGGGCAGCGATTGGTCAGTTTCCGAGACGGAAATGTACGATTCAGACAGCGACGTCCCCGCCAAGTATCCGACGCCGTCCAGTCTGTCCCTGCAGTCAGCGAAGAACAAGCGCTTCGGCAGCGACGACAGCACCACCGACAACGGCTTTGTACATTCTTCAGACCAGACTCTCAACCTTAATCTGAACACGAGCAAATTTCTCGAAACTGGGAAACGGTTTGTAGAAACTCAAATACTGGTCAACGGAAGTTCGTATAAAAGTTGTCACGGGGAACAAAATTCGTTCGACTCCGGAATTCATGACCCATGCTGTGAAGTAGAGATTCGGGTGTGAGATTATTTGTAATATATATACCTCCGTGACGTCATTATTTGTGATTTTGATAATGTTTTCGCCCGTTACTTGTGTTAGAAATGAAAGGTTTTCTTATCGAGTGTGAATGTGTGATGAATCTCAGATAATGTCAAGTTATGTCAATGAGCATGCCTGTTGCAGGCACTTGTTCCGACCACGTGTCTAAGATGGGGGAAACGATCTGGATGAGGAAAGGGAAGCATTTTTGTTACGACATTGGCAAGACATAAGTCGAATAATATTTATATAATGACTGTTTGTGTGATGTATTTGACCTTAGGACATCGCACATTTGAAACGAAGCTGCTGAATTCAGATGGAATGTGGCTGAAGTCGCATTTGAAATGCAATAAGCATGTGGAATGTAACCATGTTGTTAATACGGTTTACGGTGACATTTTGATCGACTGTAAAATTGCAAGTATCCATCATGTATTCGGAACGATGGCTTATTCGGAAGCTTGATAATTGCAACAGGTATACAACTAGTGTTTGACGAGGGTCTGAGTTTGTAAAATATGTTACAGTCTGGATCTGAGCACAGTCTTTGTGTAGAATCTAAAACCATGAAGCCTACATTCATTTGTTTGGAGTTAGAATCTAGACAAAGCTTGATGTCAGTTCCGACCGTAATCGTCTTTTTCAAACACGGGCCCAGATTAATAACGATATCAGATATTGGTATGAATGGATTATGCTTCCTATGATAATATAATGTGATGCTCCTTTAATTTATTATTTTACAACTGATGTCGTAACAAGATGTCATGCATTAGTAGATTTAGTAGGTCTGTAAATGTCAAGGTTCCATTTTGTGTAGAAATACCTTACGATATCAGACGTAGATCAAGAGAAGAGTGACACAAAATTAATTAGATGGCGAAGATGGGTCATACTTAGGAAAGGGCAGAGGGCAGTTGACCCCATCCAGAAAAATATGAAAACGATAATTTTCAAGTTTTAAAATTCCGTTTTAGCCAAACTTAGTTTAGGTTAGGTACAGCCCTGCGAAAGGTAATGATTAGGGAAGATAACGGAGGGGAACTGTTCGACTTCCACTAAGGATTGGTGAACGAACGATAGGGAGTAGGTGTAGTTGGCTGTGACCGGATATGACGTGTTTCCATATCGGTAACAAATCGCTTTTGTTCATCGAGAACATGACATGAATATTATGTATCACTGTGTGCTCGTGTTCCACGCAGATTGAGATACGCTTTACTGTCTATAGAGTTTTCAAAACGGATACAACAGTCTGTGAATTATGCTTTGGAATAATTGTATCTGTGTCATGACAAATGCAAGTCGGTCTACATACACTAAGGTTTCGCCATTGTAATTAGTGCAATACTTGTTTTCAACGGAGTTAATATGAGAATTATTATTCAGATCAATATCAAACAAAACATAACTACAGCAACATAATAAGCACCTGCTAGTCCTGTTATCTACTTAGGGTACAACAAATGCAAATCAAATATGTATATGGGTATATGTATAATTATGTATATGTATATGTATATGGAACTTATATGACGAAGCGGTTTTGACAAATGATATTCTGACCGGACGTTTTGTGGGGTTTGGGGTTTTGGTCCTGTTACATCATATAACATGTTAGATGGGTAACGTTTTAACACACAGAAAAACCCATATCTCAGGTGCACCTAATAGGTTTCCTTTACAGCTTCATTAATGCATCAACCGGCCTCGGTGGGTGGCGTCGTGGTTAGGCCATCGGTCTACAGGCTGGTAGGTACTGGGTTCGGATCCCAGTCGAGGCATGGGATTTTTAATCCAGATACCGACTCCAAAACCTGAGAGTGCTCCGCAAGGCTCAATGGGTAGGTGTAAACCACTTGCACCGACCACTGATCCATAACTGGTTCAACAAAGGCCATGGTTTGTGCTATCCTGCCTGTGGGAAGCGCAAATAAAAGATCCCTTGCTGCCTGTCGTAAAAGAGTAGCCTATGTGGCGACAGCGGGTTTCCTCTAAAAAAAACCATATGTTTGATGTCCAATAGCCGATGATACGATAAATAATCAATGTGCTCTAGTGGCATCGTTAAATAAAACGAACTTTACTTTTCATTAATGCATCGAGTAAGCGTATCCACACCTAAATATGTAACAGTTACACTAAGCTGTAGACTGGTTTCTGTACACAGCTGTAAGACAAAGAACCTGTATTATTATTACAGCACATTAAAGGCGCAGTGTCACGAAGAGACGACCTGTCAACCGGTGTAACAATGTACTATCTGAAAATACGTAAATCTGAGTTATTGTTCCATGGTCACCATACTCCACTTATGGACGTTTTGGTACATGAATCAATTATGGATCTGTCGAGTACACTAGTTCCTTGTCAACTAACGTAAGCCGTTTAAAACAATTGCAAAGCTAAGATCCCACGTTTACGTAGTGCGCAATGCGCAGCACGTGATACTCGCATGGTGCGCACTAGCCACTTTTGAGGGCTTTAACTACGCAGCAAGACACTACGCACCATGCTGTAGTTCGTATATACTACTTACTGTTAACTATTTGTATTAGTACGAATCGCACAGTACGTACGTTTGAGATTCTAGATTTGTGGTAGCTAACTTTAGCTAAAGAAAACATATAATACCTCTGGTGAGTGATGTATTAACTATTTCGAGAATATTGCGTTTGTGATAGGTCAGCAAGCACATACAAGTAATATGATTTTCATTTATGATCTAGTATTAGAGCGAACACTGTACTCTGCGACACGATGGTTTTAAACAACAGTCCACTAAAAGAAATATTATTTTCAAATAGACGTTTCAACATAACATAATATACTTTTTCGGTGTCCAAACTATTATATATACAACAGCCTTTATTTTAATTCATAACTCATTCTCACAATAGTTTACATTATATTAGAGATGCGCATCAAAATTTTAAAGGCCCACTATTTAATTTTTGGATGTAAATGTTAAAATTGTCCGCTATTTCTTCCCTGTCCCGGGACAAGCCCCTGGCTATCCAGAGACAGGCCCCGGGACGGACATGTTCGAAACTCTAGTGGTATATGAGCAAGAATTTCGTTCCATGCCATTCAACTACATGCATTTATATCGGATAAACGTTGGTGGGTTTTTGTTTTTTAATAAAACGATGAATATTAATGAAAAAGCCACCCTTTGCCTTATTTATTGTTTTCTTTCGTATATTATTAACGGTTTGCAGCTGTTTTTCTTCATTTTATTGTCAAGACGTGATACAGAAAAGAAAACGAATATTTTACAACACTTCAACACATTTTAAACTACGGTTATTTCGTGTTTAAATTGTGGTTATAACTTGTGTTTGGCAATGTGTATATTTATTCGGTAAGCCACTGGCTGTTCGTCTGAGTGTCTGGTAGACAGCGTGGGTAATCTCAGCGGAGGGAGTGTGAATACAGTACATGTAGTACACATCTGTACATAAACATCAACGTCATTTATTGATAACCATTTATTTGATTTTGTTTATGTTGCTTCATCTTGATGAAATAAATATATGAACATAGCAATTATTGTTGTTGTTTGTTTGCTGATTGTGTTGGCCAGGCCCGTAGAAACCATATCTGGAGTCGGGGGGGGGGGGGGGGGGGGGGGTCAGTCTGTAGTGTGTGGAGGGAGGACACAAACCATATTTTTATCTTTATTTATACAAAGTATGGTAAACAGCGTACATATTATTCGACCTGAAGTGTGGGGACAGATCCCCCCCCCCCCCCCCCCCCCCCCCCCCCTCATCCTTGGTTCCTACTGTGAAATCCTTTATTTGTTTTCATGCTGGGGTGTCGTTAAACAGTCAGTCATTCATTTATTCGTTCATTCATTCCCTTTATTTGCGTGGGATTAAATTTTTCGTGGTTTTGCTAAAATACACCTTTTGTTGGGTACTTGAATTCGTGAATCAAACAGGTCGTATTATAAATTCGCATTATTTTTATACAAGTATTATATATTTTGTTGTGTTCTTAAATTCGTTGACTGCGCGAGTGACTGTACACAAATAACATGAACACCAGACCATCATAAAAACACGTGATTTCAAAGTAACTGGATTTTCTTTCTTATATCCAACTATGCTTTCTTGGACACACGTCAGCTTCTTGTGCTATCATTTCATGGGCATGGGCTAGTTGTTAGAGATAATTCATTATTTTGACCTTATATCTCTGTGTGGGAGCCGGTATTTCGATACGAACTCAGTACCTACCATCCTTAAAGGGACATTCCTGAGTTTGCAGCAATTTTAATGATGTTATCGACTAACAGATCCCGCAGACAGGGTAGTACATACCACGGCCTTTGATATACCAGTCGGGGTGCACTGGCTGGAAAGAGAAATAGCCCAGTGGGCCCACCGACGAGGATCGATCCCAGACCGAGTGCACAGCGAGCGAGTGCTGTACCACTGGGCTACGTCCCGCCCCTTTTATGAACGAAGACCGATAACTATAAGCGTACGAGGCGGGGAGGTGTGTGTGTGTGGGGGGGGGGGGGGGGGGGTCAACTCGAGCAAATCCTCAAATTCGGGCACAATTAGCTTGGCTGAAATCTTTTCACATGTATTTCCATCATTCTATCCACAATATGCTCTACGTTATCAAGATCTGATATAGTTACTAAGTATGACGAGTATGATTTCGGTCTCATGTACAATGCTCCTGTCATCATAAACGCATTTTTAGTCTGTTCGTTTAGTGTTACAGCATGAATGAATGAATGAATGAATGGATGGATGTTTAACGACACCTCAGAAACAATCTGAAATATTCCAGAAGCAGTCTGGCGGCGTATGCTAAAAGAACAAAAGCAATGTTTGTGTGCACATAAACAGTTACCATATTGTATTTGAGTATAATAACCACTTTGACAGTACTCTTAGAATATAATATTAATGACGCCGAATACATTAAGATGGACATTCCAGTTAACAGCAGCCAAAAGAACGAACTCTTTGTTTTCAAACTAAAATAGGTTTTTTTTCTTTCATGAATTCAACATGGGATCTCTGTGAAAGAAATGGAACAGTGTGTGTAATATGAGAACAGTAACATGCTTGGAATGCGATCTGTTTATATACTGGCGTATACTGCTACCCCCACCCCACCTTCACCCTCCTCATCAGAATCGTATTAGTCGAGTAAGTGTAATTTTGAAAGCGTATATATTTATCTCGATATTGACTTCATATTTACGCGATGACTGTAGACAATAAGTTATGGTGTTCTGGGGCAGTGCAGCCCGCACCAGATACATTTTGTAAATTGTCTTGGAACGTAGCACAGTGATAAAGCGCCTCACTTGATGCGCGGTTGGTCTAGGATCGATTCCCGTCAGTGGGTCCATTGGGCTATTTCGCGTGGTATGTGTTATTCTGTCTGTGGGGTAGTGAATGTAAAAGATCCCTTCCTACTAATAGAATAAAATGTAGCAGGTTTCCTCTCTAACACTATACGTCAAAATTACCAAATGTTTGACATCCAATAGCTGACTATTAATAAATTATTGTGCTCTAGTGGTGTCTATAAACAAAACTAACTTTAACTTTTCAAATCAATTGTTATTTTCGCAAACAGTTGATTTTCGGTGGCACCCCCACTCCCCCCCCCAAAAAAAAAAAAAAAAAAAAAAAAAAATAAAAAAATAAATAAAGGATACAAAAGAAAAGAAAAAGAAATCCCCAGCAAAAAACACACACAAAAAACCCAACAAAAATCAAATAAATTGCCCGTTGAATGATTGATTGTCTCTATTTAAATTGCCGCTATATTAGGCCGACAATATGCCAATTAATATAATACATAGTATTAATGATGAAAGAAAATAATGCATAATATTCAGTTTTATTAGCTCAAGATAAGACCAAATATTTAAATTTAGCACGTAAACACATACCTCGTTGGTTACATCATACATACATAGTTCTATTGTTTATCTTTGTCTTTTGTAATGACAGGCATTCGTCATCATCCATCAAGGCAAGAAATCGAGGAATGCGCCGCATGTCGTCAGTCAGTGATGATTTATACCCCGCAGAGTAGCATGCAGGTTGATGCTGCTGTCGTCTTACAGATGTAGCCGTGGTCGTCTGTCATCCTCGCAGGGTTAGGGTACTTTACGTAACCAAGATCAGACGAGGTTACGGACATCACGTTCGTTCGTTTATTCATTCATCGTGCAGATTAATAAGTTGGCCCTTCATTACTCTCCCCTTCACCCCACCCATCACATTGTTAATGACCTGCCTGTAGTTGTTCGTCGGCCTGTGTTAGAGTACTTTACGTCACACACATCAGACGACGTTACGGGCTGTGATGTTCATTCATTCCTCGTGTACCGGCCTCGGTGGCGTAATGGTTAGCCCATCGGTTTACAGGCAGGTAGGTACTGGGTTCGGATCCCAGTCGAGGCATGGGATTTCTAATCCAGATACCGATTCCAAACCCTGAGTGAGTGCTCCGCAAGGCTCAATGGGTAGGTGTAAACCACATGCACCGACCAGTGATCCATAACTGGTTCAACAAAGGCCATGGTTTGTGCTATCCTGCCTGTGGGAAGCACAAATAAAAGATCCCTTGCTGCTAATCGGAAAGAGTAGCCCATGTAGTGGCGGCAGCGGGTTTCCTCTCAAAATCTGTGTGGACCTCAACCATATGTCTGACGCCATATAACCGTACATAAAATGTGTTGAGTGCGTCGTTAAATAAAACATTTCTTTCTTTTCATTCCTCGTGCAGATTTATAAGATCACCCCTCCATACACCTCCTGCACCCCACCCATAAAGATCAGACGACGTTACGGACATCACGTTCATTCATTCATCTTGCAGATTAATAAGATTACACCCACCCCACGTCCATACACCCCCCCCCCCCTACCCTGCCCACAATATTCTTAATGACCCGCCTGTGGTCATATATCGCATTGGATGTGTTACAGCACTGCACATAACACGAAATAGACGAGGTTAGGGAATCACGATCGTATAGTCGTCCTAATGCAGATGAATGAATTAGTGAATGTTTAACGACACCCTAGCACAAAACTATATCGGGTGTCACACAATGGTAAATATAAATCCTAATGCAGATCTCACCTCCTCTACTAACCACATTCTTACACACAACCATGCACAAGAACGCTTGCTCAAAGCAAATGAAAAAAATTGTTTTGTTTAACGACACCACTAGAGCGCATTGATTTATTAATAATCGGCTATTGGATGTCAAACATATAGTAATTTTGACACAGTCACAGGGAGGAAACTCGCTACATTTTTCCGTTAGTAGCAATGGATCTTTTATATGCACCATCCCACAGACAGGATAGCACTTACCACGGCCTTTGATATACCAGTCGTGGTGCACTGGCTGGAACGAGAAATAGCCCAATGAGCCCACAGACGAGGTTCGATCCCAAACCAACCGCGCATCAAGCGAGCGCTTTACTACTGGGCTACGTCCCGCCCCTCACAGCAAATGATTGGATTTTTAAATATTATTGAACATTAAAAACAATTCTAAGACATTATTCAAATCGAATCAAGTGTTAATTATACTCAACAGAATTAATTAACGGTCGATATTTTTCATTAATTATGGTCAATATCTTACAGATTCTTCCATTGTAAAGTGTCCACGCTGTGGCATGTTCCTAAACTTAATGATTTAAAGTATCGTTACGAACAAACGTGGAACGATATCTAAGCGATATGTATTTCGGAGGTTTTCCTAAAGCGCAGGGGGCGGGATGTAGCCCAGTGGTAAAGCGGTCTGGGATCGATCCCCGTCGGTGGGCCCATTGGCATATTTCTCGTTCCAACCAGTGCACCACGACTGGCATATCAAAGGCTGTAGTATGTACTACCCTATCTATGGGATGGTGCATATAAAAGATCCCTTACTGCTAATGGAAAAGAGTAGCCCATGAAGTGGCGACAGCGGGTTTCCTCTCTCAATATCTGTGTGATCCTTAACCATATGTCTGACGCCATATAACCGTAAATAAAATGTGTTCTATGCGTCGTTAGATAAAACATTTCCTTCCTTCCTAAAGCGCACGAAAAATCCACCATGTGCAAGATTTGTGTATGCATCACGGGTCAAATGTCTAGACGTCATCTCTGTCACAACTTGCTAAAATAATACGACACTAGAGTATCGGACTGTCAAACGTTAAACGCCAGCATTATGTCAGATGGCTTAATCACGACGCCACCGAGGCCGGTTCGTAACGCCAATACCACACCGCCTAAAAAGTATCTCTAAAATTACTAGAACTTTTGACATTAAATGCCATATGATGAACAATAGTTGAAATCTACTGGAGAAAGAATTTAGTTTTCATACGTGGGTATTACGAAAACAGGCATTGAATTAATATTAAATGCTAAAATTCGCAAAATTCGCAAAATTAAAAATACATGCCTCCACTAGCGTGGTAAAATAGCACTTTCTGACAACTCCTGCAGCGAATCTCACCAATAACAGGCCTGTAAATAGTAAGTGTTGCATCTAAAGATGGAGACAGCTCTAACAGTGACCCACTGAGATGCTCTCTGGTAGACCATTACTTTAAAGTCCTTTTTGTTTCCTTTTTTTCTTACTTAATCGCCAGAAACAGGAGAATGTAACTCTACCGCTCAAACTAAATTAATTTAATGAGAAAGCGAAATTTGTTTCCTAGACAATATCCACAACCACATGAAGAATCAATACTAAGTGCATTTCGATGTACGTCAGCGTGCGTTTAAATTACAACAATCTTGTTTTTAGCTTTGTATGCCAAATATTATCTCTTCTATTGCCAATCAAAAGAAAACATCCAGATTTGCTTTTTTTAATGTTGATGTGTTTAACGATTTCGAATTTCAAGCTAATTATTTTAAAGTTTGATTCTGGAATGGATATTATGCTTATTGGAATAAACTAAAAGTTTGTGTTGTTTAACGACACCACTAGAGCACATTGATTTATTATTCATCGGCTAATGGATGTCAAACATATGTCATTTTTGACACAGTCATAGAGGAAACCCGCTACATTTTTTTTCATTAGTAGCAAGGGATCTTTTATATGCACCATCCCACAGACAGGATAGCACATACCACGGGCTTTGATATATCAGTCGTGGTGCACTGGCTGGAACGAGAAATAGTCCAATGGGCCCACCGACGTGGATCGATCCTAGACCGACCGCGCATCAGACGTGCGCTTTACCACTGGGCTACGCCCCGCCCCTGGAGTAAACTAATTCTGGCAATTGGTAAAACAAAAAACAAAAAATAATCAGTATAATCCCTCACTATATAAGGGACTTTAATTTATCTTTAACTATTTGTGGAATACTACGTATTAAGAAGTCAAATCGGAAGTCATATATTTTATTATTTCAAACATTTTGCACAACTTTGTTTTGGTGTTTATATGTCTTCTTTGAAGTGTGACTATCTACGCACCTAAATGCGTTTCTTCTTTGTATGTTGCATGTTCACCACCAGTATAAACCGAAGAGATGTGTCAGTGGATAACATAGATGTAATTATACACTTGAAGTCTTCAGATCCATTTAAATAAACATTCCATCATGTTGTTAGACATTTTATAACTCAGTTATCGGTATTAGAGTGGTCTGTTGTAATCAGAGAGTCGCCAATCTAACGCTCTGAAAATAACGTCTAAGCTCCCACAACTCAGTACAAACCAATTTGAGTGACAATAAATGTTCAAGAGCCACGCACTTCCTGGTTTTATAGTCGCGGCTTTAAACATGTCATCGTTTATATACTCTTCAAAAAAGTAGGGGAACCTAAAATACTCATGTTAATATCAACTATTAGACCGAACATACATTTTGACCACAGACATCCTAGTAAAGAACGTTCAGGTCTGTTTATTAACACATCGAAACACATTCCATAGTTTGCACGTGCATCACGCAGTTGCCCCGTACACGTGCGTGGGGTGTCATTCTTGATTTTGACAATTTCCAGAAAGGTCCATTAATCACTGTGGAACATTATTTCTGTCAATGTTTTTCATTCTGTTTATCATACAGTTGTTGTTGTTTTGTTTTTAGTCATTTTTATTGTTTGAATTTTATTTGCGATTTACTGATAAAAAAACACACGACAACTTTCAAATTTCACTTCTGACACTAATCGTCCTTCAAGATCTTTGGTGGTCATAAACCCTACTGTAATACCGGTTGTAATGTTTGCCCAATTAATTCACTATTATCATATAATCATTCCCCACAGCTAATATACTTTACAATTTTGGCAATTATAAATTCTTATTAGAGTTCCCCTAATTTTTTTAAAGAGTATAGTACTAGTATGTACTAGAGTCGTGATGACTACACCTTCAGATCACTGATGTCACTCACAATGGTAGTTTCTTTACAAGCTACCAGCTGACTGACTGACTGACTAACTCTTTTAACGTGTGTATATGTTACAGTCAATCTGTGAAACTAGTCATTACGCGTAATGCCTAAACAAATCAGTCATTTCGAGAAGTGTCTGTGACCACCAGGCAATACGCGAAATGACTGAAAATTCCAGGCATTTCACGAAATGACTGAAAATCATGGCCAGCCATTATGCAAAATGACTAATGTGATTCAAGTCTTATTGTTGACACTTGTATACAGGCTTTTGGTCTTAAATATTGATAAAATCACATTTTAGGAACAACCAAACATAAGTATATTGATTAAATACGATTTAAATACTACTTAATATTAATTCTTATTCAACTTTTGCTATAGTTTCAGATTAAATAATCTTATAGAAAATATGCTTAATACCACTTGAATATTACAAACAAAAGGTTCTGGTAATTAATGTTTCTCTGGTTTATTCTTAAACAAACAACACAGAATCTGCTATATTATTGATGTCTTGTTATCTAGGAGCTTCTTTTCATCCCAGATTAATTGTAATGGTTCGCTGGTTTATTCTCAAACCTATCATTGCTTTGTGTTTATATAAGCAAATGGATTAAGACATGGCTACTTTCAGTGGCTTCTTCTAATCCTTTAGTACAAATCTGTGATTACAGCACCATCTGACTTTCATCTCTATAAAACTAAACGTGTTTCTGGGGTTTACTTTTGACTTAAGTTTAGTCACAGCCCCAGTCACATGGTTTTACGCGGGCTAATGATATGGTTAATATGGAAATGATATCATTAATCAATCTCCAATTTCTAAGATTTACATTATGGTGGAGGTGGTGGTTGGGAGGGCCTAGGGAAATGAATTACAAATGGGGCGGACCTTCCCTTCTACTCTCCTCCGACATACATACCAGATTAACCAGACATACGTTATTGTCAATATTCTACTTTTTACGTAATCATTTGTAGAAACCTGTCATGGGCACACACCTCAGCTATATTGGCTGTCTGTCCAGGATGATGATGATAACTAGTTTAACGTGCCCATATACCACCTAGGGTTTCGAACACGCTCATCCAGAGTCCGACCTCCGATAAGATCGGTGGCCTGACTCGGGATGGAGTGGGGGTTGAAAATGGGCAGAATTTTGAAAATAGCAATTAGTAAAAAAGTTAATAGAATAAATAAAAAAAATAAAAAGGTTAAAAGCCAAAAATAAAAAAGAATTGACTGCTCGGCCGAATATTTATATAATTTGGAGCATTTTAGAAGGACAGTCCAAAATTAAATAAGAGAAAGAAGAGAGGATCGGACTAGTTAATAATATTTAAAAAAAAAAAAAAGTAATTTCGACATAACATTTTGAACGCAGATCTAAAAGTTTAAAGTCCGATCGATATGTCCACGCGAGTGGCCTCGTTAAGGCCGTTTGGGTGCACATCTTAAAGGGACGAAATGGGTTGCATCCCGTCAAGAAAACCTCTAGATTGACAGTCGATAGACGTTGAAGGTGTAGTGCTGTGCTGAAATACAGATATTGAGAAGGCGGATCCGTCTGAACGAGAGAGAGTATCAGACTAGGGTATAATCCAGTCGTCATGGGTTGGTATAGTGGTGCGGATGGGCCCGACTCCGGAGGATACGAGATGGTATCACTATAAAGCAAGGTAAAGTCTAGAAAAAGAGTAGTAGGGGCCGACCCCGCTTCCTATTTCTTCTTTGAGTGGGGCGGTCAATTTTTCAGTGCTACTAGGACAGGCTCGGACATGTAGAGACTAAACGCGAACAACCGTGGCGTTCTGCAGAATGGCCGTCATACGAGTCACGAAAAAAACAAGTCGACAGTCAGACGGAGAAATGATGTGGAGGCAAGGAATCTCGCTAAAAAAGAATCCAACCTGGTGGTGCAGGCTGTCGAAACGAGAAGCGTTCCAGCGTTCAATCAGTTCCAATGGCCGCATACATCCCAGTAGAAAACTTCATTTCGCTGACAAAAACAACGAAATGAAGGACCCCCAAGTCGAGCACACGAAAGCACGTGCAGTGTGCACAAGCGAAACAAACACGTCTTATTGAGTGGAGCTCCAGACTGGGAATGTCTGTCGAGGAGAGTGTGTTATCGGGAGAGACGTCGAAAGAGCGATCTGACACCTACTCACTGAGTTGTTAAACTCGCTCTGGGTGGAAGCCTGAACTGGGAATCCAGTCAAACATATTGTCCTGACATGAGATGACCGTTTAGTGTACTACATCAGTAGGATCACTTCTGTCAAACATTTAAACCAGATTATCACAATATGTTGTGCATGGGAGGCATACATATTTTATTATTTTATTTCCAGTATTTAGTCCGTCTGTAAAAGTTTATTTTTGCTTTAACCGCAACGTTCACGGTTGAGCTTAATGCTTCCTCTTTAGTTGTTTCATTTCAGAAGAATACTGTTGAGTAAAGGATACACTTTCGCACAAACAGGATACCAGTAAGCAAGTGGGGGAAACCCTTGACTCTTCTCAGAACAATTTAATAGTTCGAGTAATGGTTGGCTGATCCACAATCGAAATTTCTATCAGGAAGTATTGCTCTCTTTGTGTTCTCGGAATACGGTAATACCCGTGATTCATACCTACACAGAGAATTAAGTAAAACTGATAAGGTGATAAGAAATAAAGTTTATACAATCGGGTCTATTTCCAGTAAAGAGGCATTTACAAAACTGGCGCCAAAATTAAAACAATTCAATATGTTCAACCCTGAGAAGTTTTGCTTAATTTCTTTTCGGACAAAAGATCAAAGCAATAATCTGTACATGCGAATTAATTGTTGAAATTCGATCCACTTCTTTAGTAAATGTTATATTTAAAATAACACCATCAAGACGTTTAACTTCGTGGGAAGGTGGTGGAGAGGAAAGGAAAGAACAGATAAACGATATCTAAAGTACAGGAAAGGAAAAGAGGGGACAGGACAGAATCATTTTAGCAACACTTCACCACATTTTAAACTACAGTCATTTGTCGTGTGATTGTTTTATTGTTTGATTGATTGATTGATTGATTGATTTATTTATTTATTTATTTATTTATTTATTTATTTATGTAAGTATTTATTTAGACTTAGCCAAGGTTTAGATTTAGTTTCTGTCTCTACTTTTAAAATAATTATTGAATACTCTAATAGGACAATGTTTAGATTTAGTTTCTGTCTCTACTTATAAAATAACTGTTGCAGGTTTTAATTTCTTTACCTCTTGAAGTTAAGTAACAACATGTTGACTTTTAAGTCTTGTCGGCACTTTGAATATTTTAGAAATATGCAACAAAAAACTTTAACTTCAGCTTTCCTAGAAGTTCTTATCATACGTAATTAGGATGCGATGCGATGCGATGCGATGCGATGCTATGCCTTATTTGTGTTTTGTGTTTTTGTCACGGGGGTTCTAACGCCGTTACCGGCAACTGCTCCCACCACTTAGTTTCCCGGTAACCGAATCAGAAACCCGCAATGGATGTAACAGTATTTCTCCAAATATCCCAACCTATACAAATAGATCTCCCTGTATCCTATCGGGTAGGTTTCTACCCGAGTGGCTGGCTCTAGGGGTATTCAGGGAACAGGATCGTATATATATTTATATTTACTATTAACCAACGTTAAATTCACTAGAAAGACAACAACACAAGTTTAGTTTCAACTATGTATTATATAATACCAGGTAAGTGTTACAGCACTTACATGGCCTGTTAAAACCGGTGTCACACCACCTCTAGGCTGAGCACCACACGTAAACTTAATCACTTGGCAATTAGGGATATAGCTACCACTCACAGATAAAACATAACCCAACCTTAGAATAATTAATTATTATCCTCAGTCTTCTCTACATCCAATATTCAGAGGACCTACAATTGACCCGGTCATGATATTAGAATTACCTCCTATAGAGATAATTAATTATTATCCTCAGTCTTCTCTACATCCAATATTCAGAGGACCTATAATTGACCAGGTCATGATATTAGGATTATCAGTTATAGATATTATAACCTCTCTATATATAGTTTGGGTAAGCGACGCCTACAGTTTACTTTAGTCGGTCTGACTTAGATGACCAGCTGTCCTCCCCCCACTAAGCAAAACAAGAATACACATAATTATAGTACTTGAATGCCACAACAAAATACCTTTCAGTTACTACAGAGCAGTAAAATATAGTTACCTATGTCCACTGGACTAATAAAGTTCGCCCAGCAGACAGCGTTTCCACCGCCTCTCTAAACGTGCTTGCCACCCCAAGTCCCTATACAGAACGAACTCTCAGCTTATATCCCCTATGTGGATTTTTGGCAGCTGGGTCCCATCTTTGGCAGTCCTGCCATTTATAGACGAGTGCCGAAATAATGGCCACACTAATTCTCTAAAACTACCAACAATACAGATACCATCTAACTAATACAGGGAACCTTCTTGGGTTAATTACTCCATGTACTGGCTTTCGAACATTAAAGTGCTACTCCAGTTGAGTTAGCCCCACTATTGGCTGTTACTGCCACCGGTTGTCATCCCCATTATAAACAAACTAAATCAAATAAGTAATTACAAAAATTAATATAGTTAAATAAATGTTTTATTCGATAGCGTTTATGGTAATAGCACTGTAATAGCACCATACCATAGAACTGTGGTAGGTTAGTTGCGACTTCAGCTGCAGCGGTTTCTGGTTTTAGCAACTTCACTTCTCCTGCTCATAAATAACCTGAATAGGACCTGACTCTTCACGAGCCCTCTTACGCATGTTAGCTTTCAACCCATGAGCTTCATTGTCACCAACATTGGGAGCGTGATTGTGTTCGTACTGTTGTTTGACAACTAACCCCTCAGATACTACAATAAACACATTGCATTTCAAATTCTTAGTCTCGCTACATCTCCATTTCATGCCCGCCTTTACTTGTGCGTTCTTATGGAAGACATAGTCATCCAAAATTGCTACTTTATTGCCTCTGGCACCCTCTACAAAGGTTACCTCCGCCATAACGCACAGCGAGCATTTATCTATGGCTATGGGCAAATCATTTTACGTGCCCCTATCCACTAAGGTTCAGGCACGCCCGCCCCGGATTCAGCCTCTGGCTTCGCCAGTGACCGACTCCGGGGCGGCATTTATCTGTATAGTCACATTTGCAACATTCATATATAGAGGTCCCTACTAATTATGTATTGACAGTAATAGTGATATTAAAACAACACATGTTTATAGATAAAGGAATTGTACGAAGAGGATTAAGTAAGTACTCCACGTTTTCAATTGAGGCATTAAAAGGGTATCTCATCTATTGTGTCTACCTAATCAGTAAAACAAGACATGTTTATTTATTAATAATTTATATGTACAGGGGAGTAGTCTAAAGAAATGGAACATCCATGGCAGCCATTAATTCGTCATTTTTCAGGGCTAGTGGTACCAGGGCTAGTGAAATCAGGGATAGTGGGATGATTCCCTCCAGTTGTTTCAGATCCCCGGTCAAAAGTTAATGTGCAGGCACGGCTGTCTCCGTCACAGTTTTAATTGTAGCAAACCAGTTGTCTGATTATTATCGAAGACAGGAAACTTTTATTGCTTCTTTTCTTTGTTTCTTTCCGTCTTTCTTTCTTTGTCTCTTCCAATAACATTTATTTCTGTTCATATTTAAATTGTATACATTTATACTGTGGTGACACATATGTATTATGGAGAAGGCCTAGTAAGTTGTATAACTTGTCCCAAATTCATTTGGATTTTTTTTTTTAAGAAGCAATAAAATACGTTTCAATCAACAATACTTAACGAAACATGAACGTTGCAAAACATTATACAACATTAAAAGGATGAAAAAAGCAGAACAGAACAGAACAGAACAGATGAAAAAGCACGTGTTACTGTTGTGGGACAACTGTTGTGTGTAGCGCCACCTAGCGACCTGGCAGCGTGTTTGATTACACTAACACCCCTGTCTTGCAACCTGCCTCTAAACCAGGTCAGAAGTGTTAAATCCAAAACTTGAACTCAGGTGACAAATACAGTTTTACAGTTATGTCAAGTGCACGAATCGGCGAAAACAGGTGATTTTTGTAAATACCTAGATCTACGCTATTTTGTGAGGGTTGGGTTTACGTGACGTGTGTAATTATTTGACTCGCAAATCAGGGATAGTCAAACAATACGTGAAAGAAATGTTCAAAACCATCAGTCTGTGTTTAATGACAAATAAAACAACTGGTATATTCTGATTTATGAGTAGCATTGTTTTGGGGTTGTTTTTGTTGTTTGTTTGTTGTTGGGTTTGGGTTTTGTGTGTGTGTGGGGTGTTTGTTTTGTTTAGTTTTTTGTTGATTTTGTGTTGTTGCTGTTTTTTTGGGGGGTTGGGGGGTGTGTTTAATGAGTAGCACTGTTTTAGGGGGGTTTGCTTTGTTGGGTTGTTTTGTTTGTTGATGGGTGTGGTGCTGTTGTTGTTTTTGACGGGGGATATTTGGGGTTGTTTTGAATGGGGTTGCTGGGGTTTTTTTTTTTTTTTTTTTTTGGGGGGGGGGGGGTGTTTGTTTGTTGTTGTTTTTTGTTTTGTTTTTTTGTTTGTTTGTTGTGGGGGGGATGTGTTGTTTTATGAGTAGCATTGTTTCTGGGTTATTTTCGTTGTTGGGTTTTTTTTTTTGTTGTTGTTCGGGGGGGGGGGGTTGTGTTGTTGTTGTGTGTGTGTGTGTGTGTGTGTTTTTTTTTTTTTTTTTTTTTTTTTGGGGGGGGGGGGAGGATGTTGTTTTTGAGTAACATTGTTTTGGAGTTATTTATGTTTGTTGTTTGTTGTTCCCTTTTGGGTTTGTTGTGTGTTGTTTTTTTTGTTTTTTTTTTTTTTTTTTTGGGGGGGGGAGGATATTTTTCATGAGTAAATTGTTTTGATATATGTGTGTCATGTCCCTTGGAATGTCGTGAAGTGAGATATAAATTGTCGAATATGTGTGTCATGTCTTGGAATGTCGTGAAGTGAGATCGAACCCATGACGTCTTGCGCTTCAGGAACACGATCTTTAAGCGTATTGTTTTATTGGTTTTTACTTTTGGTTATTTTATACAAAAGTCCATTTGTCCATAATTTGATATATGTGTACACAATTATGTATCTCTGTCTATTTGTCTGCCTCTGTCTTTTCCTCGGAGTCTGTGTTTGTGTTGTGTGTGTGACAACAGTAGTAATTATACTGATGGAAAGAAATAAGGGAACGCATTGCATGGTAGACCAACTTTAATTCCTTAATAGCTTAGTCATGTCTGTATATAAGAAAAGGTTGTAACATGGGACTGAATGTCAGTAGTATGACATTGAATATCAATAATATGGTTAAATTTCTGACAATGTGGATTTGGGTTTCTGTTGAATAACTCTTTATTACTATTTAAGTATCCTTATTTCTTTCCATCAGTATATTTTCCTTATTATATATCAAAGGATGATTCTCCTTTATATCCTTTCCGTTATTAAAGGGTATTTACTATAATTTCATAATAACAAAAAGGTTGTTAAATTTCGTTTGAACATGACAAACACGTGCACTCAAAGTGATAATGGTAGGTGCAGCCGCCATATCGTCTGCTATTGGTACTAACGTGCGTTCTCGAGACACTGTGTTTGAACAAACTGGAATGTCAAGTCGAGAGGTTTTAATTTGTTCAAAGTCCAGCTTCATTACATTTCAAACACTTGTGAGCTCGACCAATGTTTCGAGTGGCACTCCTGTCCAGCCAGCTGGTTTTTTACGTTATGGCGAGGAAAACACGTTCCACGAAATCGTTGTCAATATAGAATTTTTCAAATGTACCCGTTGACCGAGGCTCGCTAGTGTTCCATGAAAAACAAATTCTGGGAAATATTCTCGCTGGACGTGAAACGAGTTTGTGCACGACCTTCAGTTTCTAATGCATTCTCATGCGATTTTATCTACATTCATCTTAAAATAAGCAGTTTCGGAAATTTCATGCTTTCTTAATATGTATTGTAGCCAAATTAGAATAGCCATTATCTTCATTTTTGACCCTTAGGAGATTTAATTGGTTTCTAAACGTACACTTGTAAACATATACGCCTGCGAAAGTAGAAAGCGATATTGGCGATAAGTTTTTCATTTTAAATGTACTGCACTGCACGTTTTGCACTTGTATATAATGAGAATACCCACGTCATTTGTAAAGCTATAAATATATAAAAACACCTAATATTAGTTACGTTTTAAATGATAATATTAAATAAATTATTCTTTAAGTGACTAAGAGAAAGACGTATGAAAATTATCTAGCAATAGAAGATACTCTAATTGGTTCTAATTTTGTAATTACTTAATTGTTTTCAAATAAAATTACTTTTTTCTTTTGAAATCGAAAAATATGTACATTAATAATTCCTGACTTGGATTTGTGGTGGTGTTACTTTACATATAATTAGCATTAATAATGTATTAATAGCAATAATTATTATTGTTCCTTTACATGTGATTAATATTAATAATTTACTACTAGCTATAATTATAATTATTACTAGAGTTAAAAGCCATCTAGTCGATGTTTCACTCTCTCTGTGGTAACTGATACAAATGCGATATAGACCGTTTTGGTCATGTGGTGTTGTGAGTTTAGTTCCGTGCTGCTACAATGTACAATATACAATATACCCTATTAGTATGAGGGATTTGAAAGAATCAACTGAGAAAGAAAGAAATGTTTTATTTAACGACGCACTCAACACATTTTATTTACGGTTATATGGCGTCAGACATATGGTTAAGGACCACACAGATTTTGAGAGGAAATCCGCTGTCGCTACTACATGGGCTACTCTTCCGATTAGCAGCAAGGGATCTTTTATTTGCACTTCCCACAGGCAGGATAGCACAAACCATGGCCTTTGTTGAACCAGTTATGGATCACTGGTCGGTGCAAGTGGTTTACACCTACCCATTGAGCCTTGCAGAGCACTCACTCAGGGTTTGGAGTCGGTATCTGGATTAAAAATCCCATGCCTCGACTGGGATCCGAACCCAGTACCTACCAGCCTGTAGAGCGATTGCCTGCCACGACGCAACCGAGGCCGGTGAATCAACTGAGGGTTTAATCACGCAAATGAACTGTTAGACGTTCGTTAATATAGGTTGTGATGTCGCTTGGCGACCCTAAAGTTGAATTTTGAAGTATTTCTTTTTGTATATTTGTTATTGTTGTTGCCTTTTGTGTTGTTTTTGTGGGGGATTGGGGTTTTTGTGTGTTTTTTGGGGGAGGGGGAGGGGGGTTTATTGGGGTTTGGGGTAAATATTTAAGCATTTGGAATAGATAACTTAACTGAAATATTTAACTGTGACGTGCCACTGTTCGATATAGGCAGTTGTTATTTCCATCTACGTCATATACGACGTTCCAGCCAGTGCACCACGACTGATATATCGACGGCCGTAGTATGTGCTGTCCTTGCTACCAATTGAGAAATGTAGCTGGTTTTCATTCTAAGACTACATGTGAGTTCGACATCCAATATCCGATGGTTAATAAATCAATGTGTTCAAGTGGTCACATAAGAATTCGTGGTTACCCATTACCTCGCTCTAAGGTGGGGCGCGCTCTGGTATACGTGTTAGTTTGTTAAAACCATAATGTTTGTGTTGGTAAACGATGTTACCAGACTTGAAGAGAAGGCATAGTAAGTTGTGTAACTTGTGCCTAATCCATTTGTTCTTTAAAAAGCAATAAAGTGCGTTTCAATCAATCCATCAAGTGAGACTGTGGCTACAAGTCAGAACCTCCACTGGTCTGGTGCGTCGCTATGCGGAAATTGACTTATACTATCTCCATTGAACTCTGTCTTGTGCATGTTCAGATTTGTCATATACCAGTCTTTGGAGTGGCAGTCCTCTACATGTTGATATTTGTCATATACCAGTCTTTGGAGTGGCAGTCCTCTACATGGTGATATTTGTCATATACCAGTCTTTGGAGTGGCAGTCCTCTACATGGTGATATTTGTCATATACCAGTCTTTGGAGTGGCAGTCCTCTACATGGTGATATTTGTCATATACCAGTCTTTGGAGTGGCAGTTCTCTACAGGCAAGTTCGGAAGGATGTATTGTCCCCTCGAACAACCATTATCAATTTCTATGAGGAAGTTTATATTGGTTTTGATATCGATACATCTTAATAAACATTGTTCTCCGTATTAATGGTCATCGACTTATATTTGTTAGGTTGATGTGGGCGATACAGTAAAAACCATGATAGGGTCAAGAGGAACACGGGAGGTTTACGTCTTGTATTAACAACAGTTTATGGTCCCTCCCATGTTCTCTTCACACCGAGACACGGCGGTCAGTACTCGGTAACCTTATTGGTTAATCGGCCTCGGTGGCGTCGTAGTTAGGCCATCGGTCTACAGGCTGGTAGGTAATGGGTTCGGATCCCAGTCGAGGCATGGGATTTTTAATCTAGATACCGACTCCAAACCCTGAGTGAGTGCTTCGCAAGGCTTAATGGGTAGGTGTAAGCCACTTGCACCAACCAGTGATCCATAAATGGTTCAACAAAGACCATAGTTTGTGCTATCCTGCCTGTGGGAAGTGCAAATAAAAGATCCCTTGCTGCTAATCGGAAAGAGTAGCCCATGTAGTGGCGACAGCGGTTTCCTCTCGTCTGACGCCATATAATCGTAAATAAAATGTGTTGAGTGCGTCGTTAAATAAAATATTTCTTTCTTTCCTTACTGGTAAATAGTGAAACTGAAAAACAATCAAAAACGTCATATACAAAAGCAATAGTTTCACTAGACAGTAGCACACACTCCCTTTGTTTATTTACCTGTATTTGTAATATTGAAATTAGATTTTGGTAAAGGCAATGATATTTATACTGACCACGGTATATTTCAGAAATATCTGTGGTTGGTATCCATTTATAAATGAAATTAAAATTAGAATGTGATGTTTTCTCAAATCTGCATCCTTGCCTACTCATCGTTCTGGATGCAAAATATAAACACAACCACTTTTAATAAATTCGTGTGTTTTCTTTATCAACTGGTATCGTTAATAGCCTCGATCCCCTTCGGTGGGCCCATTGGGCTATTTCTCGTCACCGCCAGTGCACCGCGACTGGTATATCAATTTTTTTTATACACCTTTTTGTATTTTTCGGGGGTGGGGTCAACTGGTTCCATCTCCTTCCACTGAGTACAGATCTGCAAATAATAATTTTTGCAGAAAAAAACTACAAGAAAAACCCCACACACAAAAACCGACAAAACATTTTTTTTTAAAGGATACAAATAAGTAAACCAAAAAACAAACAGCATAATACATGAGTAACATTTCATTAATTGTGTTCCTGAGCTATATAATTTTATGATTTTCAGTAATCACTGCACGTGTGTGTTCTAGAAGATAACAAGGACCTCTCAACAACCAGGCAAACAAAGCTTCTTAGCTATCTCCAAATTACAGATCAAGTGTTCCAGAGTTTCTTTGTAAGATCCATATCGTTCAAAGCAAAGGGTAAGAAGAAAAGAATGCGTTTATAATTGAGAGGGGGGCCGACTGCTATGGCACTGATACCCTTCAAGTGGTGCACCCCGGAAAGAACTAGGGGTGTGCTCCTATTGTGTTGTTCAGAAGGGAAATTGCCTCTTTGTGATAATGTCCTCCAGTTTGACCTCTGAGGTCAAGAGGTTGAACCAGCCCAGTGGCTTGCGTAAATTAAAGCTAATTAAGAATAGGTTGTTTCCTCCGCTGGAATTCCAACAGTACTGCAGCGTATAGAGAAAGTATTGTGTTCCGATGCAGGTGGTATGTGTTGGATTGTCTGGTGGTCTTCGTACAAGGGTACATGTATGAGATGTTTGTGCAGGGCCGTACCAAGTATAAAATTGGTACCGGGGTGGGTGGGCGCAGAACAAGAATCAGGGCATTGTAATAGGGTCTTCTTTCGTTAAAGGAAAGGAATTATGATCCAACAACACTTCAGCGCGTTTTAACCTACAGCCGTTTGGTGTCTAGCATATGGCTATTTTAATATTTGGTCGATAAAAAGAGAAAACTCGCTGTTGTTACCTTGATTACTACTATCAATAAAGCAGCAACGGATATTTCTCAGGTAATTTTCTGTAGACAGGACAGTACATACCACGGTCATTGGTTGTGACGGACAATAAAACAATGTATCGCGGCAATCGATCCTGTGACTTATTGCACGCCCAGTGTGCGTTCTGACACTGATCTATATCCCAACCCTCACTTAAACAAACAGGACACATTTAATCCAAAATAGATACATTTTTAATAGTTTCGCGGGCATCTGTCCCACCCTCTGCCTATTAATTTCATTATCTTAATAATAAAAAACCCTCTCACGCTAGGTGCGGTCTGAGTGTGACAGGAGGTGATGGGGGGTGGGGGTCTCACTGATTAAAGTTAAAGTTTGTTTTGTTTAAAGTCACCACTAGAGCGCATTGATTTTTTTTACATATAGTCTTAGGGAGAAAACCCGCTACATTGTTGCATTAGTAGCAAGGGATCTTTTATATGCACCATCCCACCGACAGAATAGCACATACCACGGCATTTTATATACCAGTATTGGTATACTGGCTAAAACGAGAAATAGCCCAATGGGTCCTAGACCGACCGCGCATCAAGCTACGTCGAGTTCCTTGATTTTCGAGGAAACCACTGTTCACACCGACTGGCAGCTCATTATATTTATTTTTATGTTCTTCCGTAAAGTATGCAAATATTATGGGATCACGCGAGCGCCTTACCACTAGGTACATCCCGCCCTCTGATTGATTAGAGCATAGTGGGATCGATCTTTAAGATGAACCGACTAGTCTAGATAGTGTCATCCTGTTTCTGTTGGAATATGCAACTAAAAGAGTAACCTATGTGGTGGTGCGGATTTCAAATCTCATCCTCTAGAAGGAAATATCACAGTTACTCTTGAGCTATTATTTTGGAGCTGGTTTGTCTGTAAAAAATCGTTTTGTCTTTTTCATTATTCATTTTGTCGGTGGCGCTTACGTAGCACATAACTTCTGAGTGATCATTTCTATTACACCAGTCAACACAGGACTTTTCTCTCAGTAATCACTAACAACTAATCATTTTAACCACTGTCCTTGACGGACATCCAAGATAGCTTATGTACCTGTCCAGGACAGCGTGCTTGAACACTGATCTAAAACAAAAAGTTAAAATGAATGAATGAAATTATGGTAATCCATATACTGGACGGACAACCCGGATTTCTGAGGAGCGTGTGTCCAGGATAGCGTGCTTGAAACCACTTTGTTCACTCTCGCCGTTCAGCGACGATCGTCTGGAGCTCGTCGCGGTAAGACGTGCTTTCGCGGCTCGACTTGGGGATCCTTCACTTTTGTTGTTTTTGTCAGCGAAGTGAAGTTTTCTACTGGGATGTATGCGGCCATTGGAACTGATGGAACGCTGGAACGCTTCTCGTTTCGACAGTCTGCACCACCAGGTTGGATTCTTTTTTAGCGAGATTCCTTGCCTCCACGTCATTTCTCCTTCTGACTATGTTGACTCTTTTTTTTCGTGACTCGTATGACGGCCATTCTGCAGAACGCCACGGTTGTTCGCGTTTAGTCTCTACATGTCCGAGCCTGTCCTAGTAGCACTGGAAGATTTACCGCCCCACTCTAAGAAGAAATAGGAAGCGGGGTCGGCCCCTACTACTCTTTTCTAGACTTTACTTTGTTTTATTGTGATACCATCTCGTATCCTCCGGAGTCGGGCCCGTCCGCACAACTATACCAACCCATGACGACTGGACTATAACCTAGTCTGATTCTCTCTCGTTCGGACGGATCCGGCTTCTCAAGATCTGTATTTCAGCACAGCACTATACCTTCAACGTCTACTGACTGTCAATCTAGGGGTTTTCTTGATGGGATGCAACCCATCTCGTCCCTACAAGCTGTGCACCCTAACGGCCTTAACGAGGCCACTCACGTGGACATATAGATCGGACTTTAAACTTTTAGACCTTCGTTCAAAAGTTTGTCGAAATTACTTCTTTTTTTTAAATATTATTAAATAGTCTGATCCTCTCTTCTTTCTCTTATTTAGTTTTGGACTGCCCTTCTAAAATGTCCTCCAAATTATATAAATATTCGACCGAGCAGTCAATTCGTTTTATTTTTGGCTTGTAACTTTCTTTTTTTCTTCTTTTTTTTTGAAATTCTATTAACTTTTTTACTAATTGCTATTTTCAAAATTCGGCCCATTTTCAACTCTCTACCCCCCCCCCCCCCCCTTTATTTTCTTTATTAATTATATTAGAGATGCGCATCAAAATGTTAAAGGCCCACTATTTAATTTTTGGATGTAAATTTCAAAATTGTCCGCTTAATTTTTTTCTGTCCCGGGACAAGCCCTTGAATATCCAGAGACAGGCCCCTGGACGGACATTATTCGCACACGCACTCAGCGACAATATATAATATAATACATACACACACACAAACACACACACACACACACACACACACACACACACACACACACACACACACACACACACGCACACGCACACACACACAACACTAATAATAATAATAACAGATATGTGAAAAGACGGTTTACAAGAGGGTTGTATGCATATAAAAATAAAACTTCATAATATCAAAGTATAATATATGTATATATAATACATAATATACATTGTTAAGTTTGACAACAAAAACCTACCAGCAATTTGCTGGTGAATTTCGACAGGAAAAATCTAGCCAGGTGCCAGTTTTGAGAAAAACTGTTGGGAGAAAACCCACAATAACAACTAACCTCTTCATTAGATGTTTGTGAAAATAACCCCATAACGGACAATTCGGGACAATCCGGCGGTTATCGTAATCCCTCCGACATGTCCACGAGCGATCACGAAACAATGATGTATTGGGGCTTGTCGCAATAACATGATAAACCGTCGTTTAACAAAGGCGAAACGACAAGGGATTACGGAACAGAGGGCTAAATTCATTTCTTTATTGGGAGGGTATGAGAATTATTTCTTTATTGGGAGTGTACGAGAATTATTTGATGAAGAAACGAGAGCTTCCTGTTTAAAAACTTAAAGAATTCGGCGAGAATGTCTGTCGTAATAAATGTATAAAGAATAATGCACTGAAGACATTTGCATTATGAATTAGACCAGTTATGTCAAATGTACGGGATGACTTTAAAAAAAAAAAAAAAAGCTCGTGCCTTTACTACAAGTTTGAACCTGTCACACTATTTCGTTGCACTGATGATAACGGTAAAAATTAATTCGTTTGCTTACTTCCTCTTATGATTGGACCGGCCTCGGTGGCGTCGTGGCAGGCTATCGGTCTACAGGCTGGTAGGTACTGGGTTCGGATCCCAGTCGAGGCATGGGATTTTTAATCCAGATACCGACTCCAAACCCTGAGTGAGTGCTCCGCAAGGCTCAATGGGTAGGTGTAAATCACTTGCACCGACCAGTGATCCATAACTGGTTCAACAAAGGTCATGGTTTGTGCTATCCTGCCTGTGGGAAGCGCAAATAAAAGATCCCTTGCTGCCTGTCGTAAAAAGAGTAGCCTGTGTGGCGACAGCGGGTTTCCTCTAAAAACAGTGTCAGAATGACCATATGTTTGACGTCCAATAGCCGATGATAAGATAAAAAAAGTTTCCCTCTTATGATTCGATCGCGCTTTTTGTGGCTGCATTGAGCAAAAAAAAAGAAAGAAAAAAATTACATCTCAGTAATGTAGTGTTTTCTCCGGCTTGAAAATGGGCACTCTCCAAACTAAAAACCATTGTTTTGGTATTTTCCACTACTGCCTTTCCTTGTTTATTTATGGCCCTGGTTTTTACTAATGTTCAGAATGTGCTTCATGAACATATTTTCTATCAATAATTTTAGTTTTAAAGTACATGAATATGTGTATAAACATTTATGAAAACTTGCCAGTTTGATTTGAACATATTTTATTCCGTTGAACATTAAAATACACGTACATCTATCATATATATAATTTACATGGTATATAAACTATTCATAATGCCCATCATCATAATGATATTTATAATAAACAACATGATAATGATAATATATAGCATGATGACAATAATAATAATAATAATAATAATAATAATAATAATAATAATAATAATAATACACACCACGATATGTATCATATAGAGCATAGTTATTTTACCAGATGAATAAAACAAATATGTAGATAAGACTTTACTAGGGGAAGAAATTTGTTCTGTTATGTTAAAGGAAGTATTTGGTCTCTGTTCTAAAAACGTACTTTCTTTGAAAACAAAGAGTCTCAAAACATCTATTTTAAGCCAATTTAGCTTCTGTTGTGCATATAAAAAGCTATACATTCGTAAGAACACGTCAACTACTATTTTACAAGATAAATGAAAAATCCTTGACATTACCATATTTGGTTTTTGGGATAATAAACATATATTAAAAAGAAAAAAAGAAATATATGTGCATGTATATTAATTTAAGAGTTATGCTTTATCACTTTGCATTTGTCAATATCGTCAAAACCAAACAAAAACCCTTGAACATATACTTTCAACTATATTCCAATGTCAGCCATATGTGTCAAGCAACATCTGTACGATGTACATGTATACACTGTATATCAAAGTTTTAAAAACACCTTTATTGTCACGAGCAAACCGTGCGTGTTGGCCTTGACACTGACAACACGGGGAGATAATCCTGTAAAGCTGGTGCTAGACCTTTGCCAGATGTAAGTGTTACCTGTTCTAGGTGTATGCGAACGGACACCTTGCCGGCTTACCTTGCACTCAAAGAGACGCTTTATCATGAGAAAACAACATAAACCACACAGGTAAACTGTGAGAGGTATAAACGAGTGTACACAGGTTTAATAGCTAATGCGCCCATTCTGTTTCATATTATGTACGTGTCTTCCATTCAAGGCAACGTCCTATTAAAATAATAGTGTGATGCTTTTGTTGGAAGGTCAAAACTAAGTCTATTGCAAAATGTAATGTCGACTGTCGATGATTTTTATCACACACATATTTAATTATATATTTTAAAGGTATAATCAGACCCCATCACATAATGACATTATTTACCAATAGAACTAAATACACACACCTAGAGTTTTAATAACCGTGTATGTTACTGCTATCATATAACAGAAGTATGTCGCCATTTTGTAATACCATTCAATGCAAATCAGTATTTAAAATGGAAAATAATATTTTTTTGTGTGACTTAAATTAGCAACCACAGATATTGAAATACAGCATACATCTGTAATGCAGTTAGTGAGGATGATGATCTAATTTAGATTATTTTTAAAATACATATATCTGCAGAAATAATTTCTGTTGAATAATTTTAAACTCATTAAAATAGCAATCTGTCGTTCTTTTTGGTATATAGTATTTGTTGTTACGGCATATGATAATTATTCGTTGTTACGGCATATTTTATTTGTAATTACGGCATATGGCATTCGTTGTTACGGCATATAATATTCGTTGTTGTGACATATTGTATTCGCAGTTACAGCATGTTGTATTCGTAGTTACAGCATATGGTATTCTGAATTTGATAGTGGCTGTTCTAGAATAGGTCACATGGCAGTGTGGGCGTTGGGAGGTAAAATTGTTATTACTTTATATCTGGTGGATCTGCCGCCACCCCCATGCATACTTTCTTTAAATAAAATTATACTTTATGGCTGGTTATAATAATAATGAAATTGCCTCCCCCACATGTGATCAATTCCTGAACTGCCCTTCAACTACACACTACAGTAGTAACTGTTGTTTCCTCCGTTTCATTATCAATTATAGGCAACACCAATTAGACCAAGCCGACTTCATTCTCACGACTTGTCTCATGAAATGCAATTAATTGTCAATAACATTCGCTTTATTCTATAAAGGCGAAAGCTAAAGATTGATACTCAAGTTACCTGCTCCGGAGTTAGTCACTGGCGAAGTCAGAGGCTAAATCCGTGGTGGGCGTGCCTGAACCTTCGTGGATAGGGGCACGTAAATAGAGTTTCCAGTCCAGTCCAGTTACCTGACATTACGAAATACACGTGAATATACCATCAATTATTTTGTCATTGTGTCTCTCGTAATATCACGTCATAAAGACACGATGCTTAAAGATTGTTTTGCTGAAAATCTGGGAATTAGGTGTCGTAGTTGCAAATGCATAGAGAAATGAAAGCAACTGCAGCTCTGCAACTGTAATTACTAGTCATATGTGACATTGTTTATTACTGATAATCTATTCCCAGTAATGCAGTATACACTAGATATTGAAACAATGGAACTGTGATTGTCTACAAAAGTGCGTGTGGCTAACAAAAACATTAATTAAATATCAAAAAATGCCCCGTTTAAAACTGTTTGTGTTATCTATTAACACAAGTATGAAATACAAATAAATGTAAAACATATTTTTAGAAATTATTATGCACAATGAAACGTTCTGCGATGAAATTTGTTATTTTAATTTTATTGATTCTTGATTTTCTTGTTTCAACAATGTTAGTATAACAAGTTTGTGAACAATGAAAAGACCAGACATATGATTTTTCTTTGTTGGGGTTGACACGTTGGCACTAGCGGACAAGAAGTCTGCGTATGAATCGCACAGACTGATCTTACAGGTAAATAACCCACGGGCCGCTACACTGGTTTACAGCAGTAATCCGCCTGTCTCGCGCGTGTCCGGCAGACGACCGAAACACATCTACTACAATCTAGATTCATAGCTAGAACAAATCTCCCTGAGAAGGTCCTATTTTGTCCTTGATGATCGGATTACGGCAGGTGTTAACATTGTTTATCTCATTTCATCTATAGAACCTGTGGGTGACATTGTCAGAATGTCACTTTAATTTATTTTTTTAACATTTTCCATTTTAGTGGGGGTAAGATAAGAATAAAAGGCAAAAACATTGATTTAAGAACTTATGATGTCTTACAATGTGAAAAGAAGCAAAACAAATACAATTGTATTCCAGCAAAAACTATATTTAAATTATAATGCACAGAAAAAATACAACTGTACTTGAAACAATAGGTATGAAATCGTTTCCAGTTTTCTGGCACAAAGACTATTTTCATTTATCTGAAGTCATGTCTTACAGTGGCAAACACTGGCCGCAGACGACAGACGATGTCAGATTGAAAACACGAAAATCTGTCTCAACACAACCCGCATGACCTTTTCTGTGACCCGCCTGTTTGACGCGCGGAATGCTGGGGATCACCTGTTGTCAGGTATACAGAAAATTCTCAATGAAAGTGACACTCTTCTGGCTTCACCCTGCAGACTGTACTGCCGGGGACAATGTAAATATTATTTGTCTGTCGATATAGAGAGCTTGTTAGCATGGGCATTATAGCTGAAGCATTGGCATTTATACGAACACAATGGCACGGAAGCAATCTTAATGAAGTTATGGTAATGTGTATTTGATAATGTCGCAGCTGATGGAGTCAAATAATACGAAAGTAAGATAAAGCATAGCTTTATATTTATTATGTTTAATGTATCGTTAAGATGTCGATATTATTAATGCCGAAATGCAAACGAGCCTAATTAAAGTAATGCGACAAAATTGGTAGACAAAAATGAACAATAAAGGTAATAAAAACGTCCACTTGGTTTGCACAAATATGAATTTCATTCTTCCTTCAAAAATAATCATCAATTTAGCTGAATCATTCTAAAGGTCACGTTCGATGTTGATTTAACTTTCATTTACAATACCATGCGTTCACTTATTTATTTCTCTCAGGATAATAAAAATGTGGATGATGTGTTCTAAATGGTTAAACAATAAAAATGTGGATGGCATGTTCTAAACAGTTAACTAATAAAAATGTGGATGATGTGTTCTAAATGGTTAAACAATAAAAATGTGGGTGGCATGTTCTAAACAGTTAACTAATAAAAATGTGGATGATGTGTTCTAAATGGTTAAACAATAAAAATGTGGGTGGCATGTTCTAAACAGTTAACTAATAAAAATGTGGATGATGTGTTCTAAATGGTTAAACAATAAAAATGTGGGTGGCATGTTCTAAACAGTTAACTAATAAAAATGTGGATGATGTGTTCTAAATGGTTAAACAATAAAAATGTGGGTGGCATGTTCTAAACAGTTAACTAATAAAAATGTGGATGATGTGATCTAAATGGTTAAACAATAAAAATGTGGGTGGCATGTTCTAAACAGTTAACTAATAAAAATGTGGATGATGTGTTCTAAATGGTTAAACAATAAAAATGTGGGTGGCATGTTCTAAACAGTTAACTAATAAAAATGTGGATGATGTGTTCTAAATGGTTAAACAATAAAAATGTGGGTGGCATGTTCTAAACAGTTAACTAATAAAAATGTGGATGATGTGTTCTAAATGGTTAAACAATAAAAATGTGGGTGGCATGTTCTAAACAGTTAACTAATAAAAATGTGGGTGGTGTGTTCTAAACTGTTAACTAATAAAAATGCAGGATAGCACAAACCATGGCCTTTGTTGAACCAGTTACGGATCACTGGTCGGTGCAAGTGGTTTACACCTACCCATTAAGCCTTGCGGAGCACTCACTCAGGGTTTGGAGTCGGTATCTGGATTAAAAATCCCATGCCTCGACTGGGATCCGAACCCAGTACCTACCAGCCTGTAGTCCGATGGCTTAACCACTGCGCCACCGAGGCCGGTATGTGGTGTGTTCTAAACAGTTAACTAATAAAAATGTGGGTGATGTGTTCTAAATGGATAACAAAAATATGGATTCTGTGTTCAGAATAGTTAACTAATAAAAATGTAGATGGTGTGTTCTAAATGGTTAAATAACAAAAATGTGGATAGCATCTTTTATATGATTAAATAATTCAACTATGAATGGTATTCTCTAAAGGTTTAAATTATAAAAATGCACTCAAGTCAGGGGTTTTAAACACAGAAGGTTCTAGCGAGCCATCTTTAATCCCGAGTTCTCTGCAAACATTTCTCGTCTCGTTTAATTCGCCTGCGTCTCGCGCGGTGGTGGCGATGTTGACGTTGACGTTACCTGGTCGCAGTTCTTCTTTGACCACAGCTGCAGAAAGTACAACAAAGGAAACCGACAGCGATTGTCGCCGATTAGCGAACTGTTGTCGCCGTCTTATCATGGACGCGTTCTCGGTTTTGTGGCTTCTTCTGGGAAATATAATTAAAGAGTTTTTTGAGGAGGATACAAGATTAAACACCTTACAATGACCCCACCTACAAAATCGAATAACAGCCTTATCACTGAAACACAATGGTGCAATTGTTAAGGAATAATATTATAGCTGTTTCACTGATACCAATTTAATGCAAGTAAATGTGCATGTGATTTCAGTTTTCATTTTTGAAAGAGTTCGGTCAAACAATTAACCCATCTCGTATAGAAACACCCCATATAATTGAGGTGTGTGTCTGGGATAGCATGTTTGAAACTTAATTGCGTTTAAGCATCAAAATCAAGTTAAACAAGCATTCCGAGAGTACTGCTAGAGCAATACAACACATTTTCGTATCTCCTATGTTCAAAGGCCATAGCTCTGTCAACAAACGGACCGATACCCATGAAAGTGAATACCGGCCTCGGAGGCGTCGTGGTTACGCCATCGGACTACAGGCTGGTAGGTACAGGGTTCGCAGTCCGGTACCGGCTGGCTCCAACCCAGAGTGAGTTCTTAAGGGTTCAATGGGTAGATGTAAGGCCACTACACCCTCTTCTCTCTCACTAACCACTAACCAACTAACAACTAACCCACTGTCCAGAACACATAGCCCAGATAGCTGAGATGTGTGCCCAGGACAGCGTGCTTGAACTTTAATTGGATATAAACACGATTATAAGTTGAAAATGAAAAATGAAAGAGAAACTTGATTTGTAACACTTCATGATAAAGCTATAAACAAAATGTCAGTTCAGTATCGGAAAGCTATATGAGGGACACACGGACAGACAGACTAAAGTTTGGACGCGCGGACAAACAGACAGACAGATAGACGAAGACACAATCTATACAACTATCCCTGTTGGACGGGCAGGGGACTAAAATCAAAAGAATGGTCTGGCGCCTTTCTTTGTTAGAACTTACCACTATGGATGGTGCAGTAGTCATATTATTCAGTTTGAGGTCGGTAGGTACTGGTTTCGTACCCCTGTTCCGGACACACCACATAGTGAGTGTGTGACGGAACATGCTCTTATTTTTTTTTCGACTGTGGCGATGTTAATTGTTTCAGAGGGCTGTGTGCACTTGGTTACATAATACCTCCGCGCGACCGTACCCCCCTAATACACACCCAGACCAGGTGCGGAGGCCATGTGGCCAGTAGTTACGTAATACCTCCGCGAGTTCTGTTTTACGACCTGTGATTTTTAGCGATTGGCGACAGCTAGTCTGACCATCTAAGAAAAATATGCCGTCTTGGTCTCTGTGGAAATATCACTTGTAAATATTCGGTACCGCCTTGTACCCCAGGCGATATTCGAATTTGTATTAAATAGCTAGGATTTAGATTTATCGGGGAGAAACAAAAGGAAGGCTCCCAGGGAACGTTAGTCCGTTTGGACTTGGTAAATATATATTGTTCTGCTCTGTTGTATAACCTTGATGTGATTGATGTGACTTTAAAAAATTTAATACTGTATTATACCAATATTATTTAGACAGTGTTTCCGGTAATCTGACGAAGTAAACTGTAGGCTTCACTGTCTAAAATTATTAAAGCTTAACCAGTCATCCTAGAGAACCTAGGTAAACTGTAGGTTATTGTCTTTATGGTGATATGTACCAGTATTAATTCTGTATTACAAGGTTACTGAATGAGTAGTTAAGGGCTAATTAAAAATTAACCAGTTAGGAATAGAGTTGTAATTCCTTTATTAATTAAGTTCCCCTGGAAGCGTTTCTCAATTATCACACGTGTGTGTGTTGTATCATGGTGAAGTGATTAGAATGTTCTGTAAACTAGACACCTAGTGATTAACTAATTAAGTGATTAGTTCTGGGTTGTTATTATTATTGTTGTTGTTAATTAATTAACTGCGGCAAATATATTTGTCAGCGTAAGGTTAATACAGATTCCAAAGTGTATTGTGTTTTGTTGTGTTTTCTAGTGAACTAACGTGCTATATTATTACATATACTTATATAAGATCGTATCTCTGTTTATACCTAGAGCCGAGCCACTCGGGTATACACTGCCCGATACAGAGAGATCTAATAGATATACAGTTAGGAGAGATATTTGGATAATCGTGTTTCATTCAGTTACGGGTATTATAGGATCCCCGTGACAGAGTGCTATGCTATATTTTGTGTAATGATGGACGCCATAGAGACCAAAGTACGGCTGCTATATTGAAGCCCATTATCCTGCCGTGGACAGACCTCTTGCAAAGTCAGGAGTGGTGTCCACGAAATACGTGCTTGAACAATTTTCTGTGGAAGTATATTTTCACTGTTGTTAGAGTAACCTATGTGGTGGCGGTGGGTTTTATCTCATTCTGTAGACCAGATGTTGCAATTATAGAAACCTTACTACAGTATTTTATCAAACATGTGCTTGAGTGCTGTATTTAAACTGAGGTAGGGGCGGGACGTAGCCCAGTGGTAAAGAGATCGCTTGATGCGCGGTCTGTCTGTGATCGATCCCCGTCGGCGGGCCCATTGGGCTATTTCCAGCCAGTGCACCACGACTGGTATATCATATGTGCTATCATGTTTCTGGGATGTTGCATATAAAAGATCCCCTGCTACTAATGGAAAAATTTATCGGGTGTCCTTTCTAAGACTATATGTCAAAATTACTAAATGTTTGACATCCAATAGCCGATGATTAATAATTCAATGTGCTCCAGTGGTGTCGTTAAACAAAACAAACTTTCTTTTTTAAACTGAGATAACTAACATATCGTTATCTGTTTTGACTCGTAACAAAAACTTGCTCCGGGACGTCTTTGTAAAAGTAAAATATTTGTCACTAAATATCAACTCATTGCCCTAGTTTTGTGGAATGGCTTATGAATGATTTATTATTCGGCATGTTTCATAAATTATATATTAGTTTACAAAGGAAATTACTAATATTGCTTTCAAAAACATATTTGTACAGAAAATAGCCTACGGATGTTTTTCTACAAAGACGTGACGTAACAATAAAAATATTGCAAGTATGCCCATATAAAACGTATTTGCAAATATTGCGCGAGACATGGTTCATGATAAGAAATTTTATTGATAATTTTGCCTTTGAATGTCAGTGGATGGTATGATTAAGGTTTTTATAGCAGGCACTAAATGTTGTACATGCATAAATAATCTCTAAACGTAAAACCAAGTTTTCACACGATTTCTGTATTTTTCAAGAAATTAGGAAGAGTTAATTCTCTGTTTTATTCACAGGGGTGCGCTGATTTTTTTCCTCCTTCTAATGAAGAAACAAAGTAATTGAGCCTGCACCGGCCTTGGTAGTGTCGTGGTTAATCTATCGGACATAAGGCTGGCAGGTACTGGGTTCGTAGCGCGGTATCTGCTCCCACCCAGAGCGAGTTTTAACGACTCAGTGGGTAGGTGTAAGACCACTACACGCTCTTCTCTCTCACTAAACCCTAACAACTAACTCACTGAGATAGCTGAGGCATGTGCCCAGGACAGCGTGCTTGAACCTTAATTGGATATCAGTACGACAATAAGTTGAAATGAAATGAAATTTGAGCCTGCACTGCAATGGGGTTGCTTGCTAAATGTTTAATTCTGTCTTCTCTCTTTTTTCCCCTGCGCGTGCTGTAACCTCACCGTGGTGCAGGGGTGTAACATTCTCTTTGAGAATGGCCAATACAGCACAAAATGAAATTTTGAGTAACAATCACTATCTATCTGTGATATTTCTATTTTTGCACAGTTCTTTACACTGTTTTTATTTAAAGCTTTATTTTTTATATTGATGTTGATCATCACCTTATTTGTTTGCATTACCATAGTTTGACACCCAATAACCGATGTATTTTCCGTGCTGGGCTGTCGTTAAACATTCATTCATTTATTCATTCATTCATTCTTCTCTCTCTTTTTTTGTAATACATGAAAATGTATCGTATAAACTCAGATTTATTATTTTACATACATGGGCTATAAAGCCGGTAGGTGTTGGGTCTGCATCCTAGTACCTACTCCAGATCAGATATGATTCACAAACCTCAATCGACCGCTAACCCGATTTTTTGCTCAGTAACCACTAACAACTAGCCTGAACCACGGATAACTAGTCTAGGTAAGGTGTGTGCCCATGACTAACTTCTTGTGAAAATAAACATGGAAAATAAGTGAAAATTAACTGTGGATGCACGTTGGTTTTAATGGGGGGTTTGTTTGGAGTTTTGGGGTTATACAGGTACATGTAGTTAATTTGTTGTGTGGATTGTGTTTTTGATTTTTGTGGGGGATCAGAAGCTTGTGTTTTTCTGGTGTTGTGTTTTGTTTGCTGATTTAAAAAAAAAAAATTGGGGGGGGGGTATGGGGATGGGGGTGTCTGACGCTACCGAGGCGTTATTTGTGTGTGACCTAGTGAAGCAGGTTTGTAAGAAGACAATGTCGGATTAGTTGTGAGGGATTTCAGTTTACTTGGGCAGCGGGACAGGTTGGATCGGAAGGTGAAACTTCTCGGCAGGAAGCTGTTGGATTTCCTCATATACAGTGTCAGTTGCTATACTCTCTGTCCTGTAGCCCTGTTTATTGCTTTCATTCGTCCGTTCATGCTAACCAATTTCCATACAGTTTTAGCACTCTCCTTAGCTCAGTACGTGTGTATAAAGTTTCTAATACGTAAATCTGAATACCATAATCATTAAAACTTTAAAGTCGTATCTCTGAACAAGGCAGAGTGAAAAGGAAGTTTCGAGTTTGTCGTAACTGCTCCCATGAATAAATGAGGTGTTTCTCTTGTTGAGAGGTATGCCATTCCCCAGGAGTATGTTTTACAAGAGGACTACCACTCTCACAACTGCTTGTATAAGAAGTCTGCTTCTCCCCAGGGCTATGATTTTATAGAGGACTGCCAATCTCATGGCTGGGTTTTTAAAAGAGAACTGCTACTTGCTAGAAGTATTAATTTATTTTATCAGAAGACTCATTCGTTGGGACGACGTTTCTGAAGACTGGTTACACAAATTTAAACCTGCATGAGTCACAGCTCATTAAACATTTAAACAGATGATAACATGCACTCACGGAAGGAAGGAAATGTTTTATTTAACGACGCACTCAACACATTTTATTTACGATTATATGGCGTCAGACATATGGTTAAGGACCACACATATATAGAGAGAGGAAACCCGCTGTCGTCACTTTGTGGGCTACTCTTTTCGATTGTGGAGCACTGGCTGGAACTAGATGAGGCCACCGACCGGGATTGATCCTAAACCGACCGCGCATCAAGCAAGCGCTTTACCACTGGGCTACGTCCCGTCCCTGCACTCACGGAGCACTGTCCAAACAGTGATGACACAGTTATTAATATATGTTGTTACACTTGTATTAGGTTACATAGTATTTATTAAGTACTGAATGTTCCATGTATGCAAAATTATGTGAATGTAAAGATAGATGTATGTAAATTCTAAAATTACGTGTATTTTAAAGTGCCAAGCATGCTGAGTTATTCTGGTCTAACTTTACATTATATATTTCTCCTGGACGCTTACTCAAAGCTGAGACTAATTGTATGTCTAGATTATCAAACGCTGTGCCAACTTCCCCCACAGTGAGTCTATTCGCGCGTATATGTCATGTTTACCGATGACTTTCAAACTCTTTAGCGCCTTCTTCAGTTCCGTACATTACATGCCACTGTTGTTATACCGTGTTGTAATTGTCTGACACGTGCACAAACAGCACCAGAGAGACTATTTCATGCAATTAGCGACATGCAGACGGCAAATACCTATTGATAATAAAGGTTCAAGTCGCTTAACAGAGAAGGATACATGAATTTTAAAATGGGGTGCCAAATGTTTTGAGTGCAAGTGTATGTAGACCGTACGAAGCCGAATACATGAAGAGAGTTTACAGCTTCAAAAAAACAAGAGGTTCGCACCCCTACACTCCTTTCTGTATCCGCTTATGGTTAACAACTACCATCAGGTATAGCTCGTCCCCATCACTGTTCCACGATAGATACACGGAAGGTTGTGGTATGTACTATCCTGTCTATATAAAGTACAGATACAGAATTCCTTGCTCCTTTTCTAATATGAGTAGCCTAACTTATGTTTTAACTGGATTATTATCTATGTCTATTTATATATCTATTTATCTGTCTGTCTGTGCGTCTGTCTGTGTGTGTGTGTGTCTGTCTGTCTGTCTCTCCATCTAACTACACGATATATATATATATATATCTATTTCTCTATCCTTCTCTTCTGCCCCTATCATCTCTCTCTCTCTCTCTCTCTCTCTCTCTCTCTCTCTCTCTCTCTCTCTCTCTCTCTCTCTCTCTCTCTCTCTCTCTCTCTCTCTCTCTCTCTCAACTCTTTCTCCCTGCCCCCTCTGTTATTCTTCTCAGTCCCATTCTCTCTAATCGTAGTTTAAAAGTTTAAAATGTCCTTTTATTAATCCTTTCCACATCTGAGTCCTTTGTCTCCAGTCGTGACAATCTCTTGTGGTGAACCATGCTACACATGTATACTTTGTAGTGACCCACACTACATACCTCGTGGTGATCACCTGTTTAGATCGTTCTGTACTACCCCCAGCAGTTGATCGGTCGGCTTAGAGTGGCCATTTACAGTCTGACACTGTCATATTAGTTTAAATGTATCTATCATCTTACCTCGCTTCTGAGTCATGCCTTGAATCGTGTCTATCTGCACTTTGTCATTGTATTACTATTTACCTGTCTTACTAAGTGACAAGTGGCGAGAGCATGTGCTGCAGTTGATTAAGGAATCGGTTAACTGGGTATTTATGTTATTGCAAGCAGGTGACCGAAAGGTTAAGACCCTGATGTTTAATGTCAAGCCTATCAGCACAACAAAATCAAATCTTTATTACTAGATGTCACTGTGATAATGATGACGCATGGGTATTCTAATGCTAGGTTCATACTACCAACTGTCACGACGGAGTTGGCCCACTCGACGGTTGCGTTGTACACTCAGATTAACAAATGGTAGGTCGTAGGAGTTGTATACGACGAGAATCGAGTTGTAAGAGCGCTCAGACTAGCAACTGGACAGTCGTAGAGATCGGCAAGTCTAACATGCGGATTTTCTGCCGCATTTCAGAGCCTGTCCTAGATTGAAAATTGGAGATGGGAGATGTTTAAAAAAAAATTGGGATCAAATCCAGTTTTCGGTCTTCTCCATCTAAACACAAAAAGTCATTTCTAAATTAAAATGAAAATGTTTTAATGTTTCTAATTGGGGGCGGGGGGGGGGGGTAACTGCTGTGTCACCTCCCCGCTCCGTACCACTCTCTAGAATCTACACTGACTCTTACGCTCGTGGGTTCCCTTTCATGTTAATTAGTATACGTTAATCATCATTAGCAAACTTACCCGTTTGTTTACAATGTCTTCGTACATGTTTATCAGTAGACGTAAATGTTTCTCCAGTATACTTAGACGTTTATCAATATACTCAAAACGTTTACCAGTATACTTTGAAGTGTTTTCAAACACTTTGGGACTGTTTTCGTTTGCACTTAATTCCAATGGATGTTTTTTTTCGTTGTTTTCGTTGTTTTGTTTTTCTCCCCTTTATTTTGTTGCCATTAATATGTTTGCCAGACGAGTGTGATTGTTTTAGGAACCAGTACAACACGGCGTCCCCCCTGAGTGTACACGAGCTACAGGAGTGAACGAGTGCGCGGTCTCTTTAACTCCATAACTCGATTTTCTCGGACAATTAAAGTGTGTGGTTTGTGATTCGGGGCGGTTTAGCATGCATTGTTAGGCTAGCGTTCTGTTGACACGGCTAATGAGAAAGAAAGCAAAAGCACGAACTCTTAATAAATGTGTTTGGTGGCCGACCTCTCGACCCTTTGTCTTGGACAGGACTCTTTGTGAAGTTAGACGTGGCTGTGTCCACAACAGGCGTGCTTGAACAAATCTCTGATAGACGTATGCTAGTAATGACCCACGCCCACTACAGACCTCCCGCATCCCTCTCGACCTCTGTCTTGAACAAAACTCTCTGGTTAAGTCAGAGGTGGCTGTGTCCACGACAGGCGTGCCTGAACAGTTCTCTGACAGACGTATGCTAGAAATGACCCACGCCCACTACAGACATCTCGCACCCCTTGTTAATTGATACATGTAAATAATGTATGATCGTTTTTGTCCAGCCTATATACGTAATTAGATTGCGATGCCAAGTTGTGTTTGTGCTTTGTGTTTAGCACACACAGAGAACCTTCATTTCTTCTTTCCATTCTTTTTTCATTCTTTCTTTCTTTTTTTCCTTCCCTCCTTCTTTCTTTCGTTCAATAATATTCATTTCTATTCATATTTAAATTGCATAATTATATTGCTGTCGTGATTATGTATGTATTATGGAGAAGGTTTAGTGAGTCGGAGAACTCGTTCCTTTGTTTTTCAAAAATATTAAACTATGTTTTAATCAATGAAAACTTCTCGCATGAAGCTTACATCACAGTCTACGTACAGTAACTAGGTATTAAATAACAGTTTAAGAAAACAAAAGCTGTATACAACAGTGAAATAATGTCAATGTCTAAGAGAATAAGGCTGCTGGACCGTACATACTTCTCCTGCCAACAGGAAATGTTAGTTGTGTATCTACTTCGCACACACTGCGGTATATAAATAGTACGTATATAATATTTCCGTCCTTGTTGGCAAATCTGTGTTAAGCTTACATTTGAGTCCGGTGTTGTTGTGAGTGTTTGTTAAAAAATTAAAAGATTCTCGCAGGCCTTTTGGTCAGGTCGTCTCTCCAGGAAGGTTTTCTGGTGAATTTATCGCCAAAGGTTTTAAACGATATTTTAGACTGTTTGTATAATAAATCTGCTCTGTTACACGTAAGTCCTTATGCTGCAGGTTATTATATTGATAAATATTTGATTGATGCAGATAAAAACAGAAAAATCGTTTGAATCTTTTCGAAAAGTGCATGACTGATTAAAAGCTTTTCCAAATATAACCACAAAGAATAGGGGTTGTATTGAAATACTGGCACTTTTAAAAGCTACAAATAAAACACTAATACCTACATAATAATATTGACCGTGACATTGGAAACCGATGTGTTCGCCTCAGCTGTCTGTGTTCAGGACATGGGTTAATAATTGTCAGTGGTGACTGGAGGAGAATGGACTTACAAACGGAAATACAGACAGACAGTTTATTAAAGGGACAGACCCTAGTTTCAACCCGTGAACATTAACACCAAGTTTAGTTAATCTACAAACCTGTAACACATTTGGAATAAAACATGAGTCTGTAGCTTTGAAATGGTGAAATACCCTCTAAAAATAGACTAAAACTCGACTCCATAACTGCTACTTCTCAGACGCACGTCCGTTTTTAAAAATATGAGAAATGCATTTTGTGATATTAAAAACACCAGAATGACCAAAAACACTTCGAAAAAACTAGAGTATGTACCTTTAAAATCTCACCTTATTACAACCAGATACAAATAAAAGATATACATACAATCGACATATGTTATAAATAATAAAATTGCAAAGAGTCATTCTCTACTCAGTTGTGAGAGACTATTCACTCAAAGCATTCAAAAACAAACACATGAGTAAATATAATCTCTGTCTGAACCACCGATTTTTTTCAACGTTTCATTAATACACAATTAACATCATCAGGAGAAGACTGGACAGTCTTATATCAGTTCGTTTTAAATGAGATTTTACAGATCGCATTAAAGATGCAGCCTCGCCTAACCTTATATTATAATACCACTTACTAATGCAAACTACCCCGTCAGTGGGCCCATTGGGCTATTTCTCGTTCAAGCCAGTGCACCACGACTGGTATATCAAAGGCCGTGGTATGTGCCATCCTGTCTGTGGGATGGTGAATATAAAAGATCCCTTGCTACTAATAGAAAAATGTAGCGGATTTCCTCTCTAAAACTATATGTCAAAATTACCAATAGCTGGTGGCTAATAAATCAATGTGCTCTAGTGGTGTTGTTAAACAAAACAAACTATCTCTAATGCAAACCATAGTTTTAATAAACACGTGAGTTATCGGTATAAACGGTCATGTCTTAATATTTTATTCCAACTTTAAAATGAAGACTAATAAATGTTTATGTTACTTGGGTTAGCGAGTATAGCTTTAAGGATATCGAAGAATGGCGCGCATTGGTACAAAATTTTAAACTGATGGTCCAGTCTAAATGATTAATAAAAACATGCTTGATATTTCATCTTTAATTTTTTTTTTTTTATTAAAGCAATTTTTAAGTGACAAAAGGAGGCGGGTCCGTGCTCCTAACCACCCCATCTGGATTCGACCATTTACATTGTCACGCCACACCGGGGTTTAGGTCCTCTGCCCAGGGCGGGGGAAGTGAAAAGGCAAAATAAAGGTGAGAACACAAAGCAGAATGCGTTTACTGATAAACAATATATCTTTGTAGGGTGTTTTGCTGGACAACAAAGTGCTATCTAGTGGCCTATTCAGCAAGTCACAGCCATGAGACAAAGTATATACATAATTATATATGAATGTGATCTATTGACCAGTCGAGTATTTGGGTGAGTGGAAAGCGGGTCAGGCGAAAGAGATTAGTAAATATGAGGTCAAATGATGTTGACACATTCTGGGTGGGGATCTTTTGGTTCAATAAAATGAATCACTGAATTTGTCTTATCTTCATACTTTTCTGTTCCCTCAATTTTGACATTACGAATAATGAAATATCGTATTTGATCAAACACAACACGGTTATGAACTTCGCTACAATGTTTTGTATCTCTCTCTCTCTCTCTCTCTCTCTCTCTCTCTCTCTCTCTCTCTCTCTCTCTCTCTCTCTCTCTCTCTCTCTCTCTCTCTCTCTCTCTCTCTTCATTTCTCAATCTCTTCCACTCCCTTTCCATATCTCTTTCTCACTCTTTCTCTCACACACACGTACACGCACACATTGTCTAGGTCTCACGTACTTTCACAACTTTTCCCCAATTTTTATCTTTTATCTTTGTCAATTGTTTTATTATTTATTAATACGTATATACGTTGTATTCGAATATTTCGCTTCCGTCATGGTGATTTGCAATAAACTGAAGTGTACATATATGTGGGAAATGTTGGGTGAGGTCTTAATTAGCTTTTGCCTGCTGGCCGTACTTCTAGCGCTGATTTGGCGCTAATAGATTAAATAGTAATACTGTTTAAAACAATTTGACGCAGTGGTTGCAGTCAAAATTACGTCGTTGTAACAAGAAACGACAGCATCATTGATTTATCTACATTCGATCAGTTATAATATGACGTGTATTGTGATGTCGAAGGAATAATGCCACGCCTGTTGCTTATTTGTCAAGATAAATATCGGATTATCATAATGTGTGTAGGAGGCAAAAATGTCAAAGCAATACGTGTACATTGTTTTGTTGTCTGATTTGTTTTTGGTTGGGTGTTGTTGGTTTTTCTTTCTTTTTTCTTTCTTTCTGTTTTTTTTTGTGTTTTTTTCTTTCTTCTTTTGTTCTTGTTTTGTTTTGTTTTTTTGTTTATTTGTTGTTGTTTTTTTGTGTTTTTTTGTGGGGGTTTTTGTGGGTTTTTTCCCTGAAATGAGTCTTAGACAATTCTAGAAAAATACATTTTGATACTAAGTAATTTAAATACAGTAACCCATTGTTTCATCTTCAATTAATTTACTTTTATTCAAATAAAGTTGAAGCACGCAATCACGCACCTCGACTGTTTTGTGCTGTCTCTCCCGCCACAGTGAGAACAGGGTTTGAGCTAGTTGAAAGGAATTCATATAGTGATCACCAATGAGCTGTTAAAACAAACTCTTTGTGAGAGCTGATACAGGGATGCGAACCCAGTACCTACCTGTTAGCTTAACCACTACAAAGCCAAGGCCGGTCGTTTTGTACGTACGATTGTACTTTCATAAATACGATTAAGATGCCAACCCTCGCGCTATTCGTCCATGTAATCACTTTCTGTTTCCCCATACACTCACCACTTGGCTCTAAATAGACCTTACGTACATGTATACATGTGCGAATTGAAGTCCATACAAAAGGTATTTGTAAAGTGTTGTACTCCAGTCGTAAATGTCAGCGTTAAACTGAGAAGTGAATGTTTTTTCCAAGCATTAACATTTTGCCTGACCTTCTGGTGTTTTCGCAGCATCTCCGAGTATATATATACAAACCGTTAGTAAGACGAATACGAGACTTGGTATCAGAAACAACACATTAACCGTCTAGTTCTTGTAAAAACAGATATTGGCTTACACGATTAATGAAAGGTTTGGTCTATTATGCTAGGTTAAAACTACCAACTGCCAGCAGAAAACATGTATAAGAATCAGGGATCTGTAATATCGGGTCTTCTGTAGCTAGACATAAACGTACATCTCGTTTCGTATTTTTATGGATAGGGCCATATCCATCTGCCTCCTCTTACCCGCATCCACTTTTAAAGGGGCATTCCCGAATTTGCTGCATTGTAAGATGTTTCCGACTAATAAAATATTTCTACGATTAAACTTACATATTAAATATATTTTCTTGTTTAGAATATCAATGTCTGTATATTCAGTGTGTTTCTGGTCGTCTTAATATTTGTAAAGAGCCCAAACTGGATTCTGTTTTCAAATAATTTCGTACGTACGAAAAAATTACATTTTAGGAAATAAAATGAAATTTAACCTAGTAAAATAGTAGAACGATCAGAAACACGTTTAATATACAGCCACTAATATTTTATGCAGAAAAATATGTTTGATATGTAATTACAATCGTTAAAAATGCTCTGTCAGTCGATAACATTTTAAAAGTTGCAGCAAACTCAGGAATGTTCCTTTAACGATTAACCTCTTTCACTATCTAGACCAAGTGTCGAACTACCCTATATTTTATTAGACATGAAATAGCCGTATTTTTTTGTATTTTTTTAAATAAGACAATTTGCTTTCCTTTACAAAAGTAGGCTCTGGTCGGTTTCATTTCACTTCAACTTATTTTCGTCCTTATATCCAATTACGGTTCAAGCACGCTGTCCTGGGCACACACGGCTATCTGGGCTGTCTGTTTAAAGAAATGTTTTATTTAACGACGCACTTAACACATTTTATTTACGGTTATATGGCGTCAGACATATGGTTAAGGACCACACAGATATTGAGAGAGGAAACCCGCTGTCGCCACTTCATGGACTACTCTTTCCAATTAGCAGCAAGGGTTCTTTTATATGCACCATCCCACAGACAGGGTAGTACATAACACGGCCTTTGATATACCAGTCGTGGTGCACTGGCTGGAACGAGAAATAGTCCAATGGGCCCACAGATGGGGATCGATCCCATACCGACCGCGCATCGAGCGAACGCTGTACCACTGGGCTACGTCCCGAGGCTGTCTGTTTAGAACAGTGAGTTAGTTGTTAGTGGTTAGTGGTTTGCGAGAGAGAAGAGGGTGTAGTGGTCTTACACCTATCCATTGAGTCGTTAAAACTCGATCTGGGTAGGAGCTGGTACCGGGCTGCGAACCCTGTACCTTATGTCCGATGGCTTAACCACCGAGACCGGTTATGGTTGGTCAGTCAATGTATGATGTCATTCAAAAATCATTTGCGATACTTTAATTTCACCAGTTCATTAACTTCTCAAACGTCTTGGTCACAGCTGGTGTTGTTGACTGTCGTTATTCATTATTTGTATCATACCTGGAGAAATAACATTTTCACAATGCAAATTAATGAACCGGCCAATTAACACCTATCACAAATAATAGTCTTTGTAATTAACGGTCGCAGCAATGACGCGAAAAGCAGCGGGAAAACCGCCTGCACGCGCAGTCACGCGCCAGTAGTTTTGAAAAGAATGTGAAAGAAATTTATTTGAATAGTTACCCATCCTGTCTAGTAGTCCCGAGAGCGACCTACCTCACTGGAGTTTATAACATGCAGTAAATGTGTTGATTGAGCTGCGGGCTACAGAGGGACCAGCATCCCGCATTCCACGACATTTGACTCAGTTTTAAAGGCGCGCCGTCCGGTCGCACTCACAGTTAAATTTGAGACACAGTCTAGCTGACCTCACGATTTAGTAGAGGTCAGGATTTAAGATTGAGCCTCTGTTCTGGGCATGTCTGTGACGAAGTGAATATAAAAGATTTCTTGCTGCTTGTCGGTAGAAGAAACATATAATGATAGAAAATGGTTCTCTCTCTCTCTCTCTCTCTCTCTCTCTCTCTCTCTCTCTCTCTCTCTCTCTCTCTCTCTCTCTCTCTCTCTTTCCATATCTTGGGTGGGTAAAGCGTTCGCTTGATGCGCGGTCGGTCTAGGATCGATCCTCGTCGGTGGACCCATTGGGCTATTTCTCGTTCCAGCCAGTGCTCCACAACTGGTGTAACAAAGGCCGTGATATGTACTATCCTGTCTGTGGGATAGTGCATATAAAAGATCCCTTGCTGCTAATCGAAAAGAATAGCCCATGAAGTGGCGACAGCGGGTTTCCTCTTTCAATATATGTGTAGTTAACCATATGTCTGACGCCATATAACCCTAAATGTGTGTTGAGTGTGTTGAGTGCGTCGTTAAATAAAACATTTCCTTTCTTACGTCTTATCTTTAGAATTTAATAGTTCATTATAAAGAACGAACTACTTTCATAAAGGGGCGGGATGTAACCCAGTGATAAAGCGTTCGCTTGATGATGCGCGGTCGGTTTGGGATCAATCCCCGTCAGTAGGCCCATTGGGCTATTTCTCGCTCCAGCCAGTGCACCACGACTGGTATATCAAAGGCCGTGGTATGTGTTATCCTGTCTGTGGGATGATTCATATAAAAGATCCCTTGCTGCTAATCGAAAAGAGTAGCCCATGAAGTGACGACAGCGAGTTTCCTTCCCTCAATATCTGTGTGGTCCTTAACCATATGTTCGGAGTCATATAACGGTAAATAAAATGTGTTGAGTGTGTCGTTAAATAAACCATTTCCTTCCTTTCAAAAATCCCCAGTGACGCCTATATCAACCAGGGCAGGCATGCTTGGATCTTCATGTCATATGTTTGGCTTAGTATGGAGCCTATGCAAGAACTTAAATTTTAAAGTGCACACTGATTTGTCGGCTATTAGCTGTCAACAATTTCCATTATTAGCGATGGATCTTTTATATGCATTTTCCCACAGACAGAACAGCACATACTACGGTCTTTGATATATCGGTTGTGTGGCACTGGCTGGGACGGAACAATCTAGAGATCCTTTGACACGCTCTACCGGCTGAGCTAGATCCCGCCCCCGCCTGTGCAAGAATGAAAGAGAGAAACAATAATTAAAGTGGCCAAAGAATAATTAACATACGCATATTGTGACCACACCGAGGAACCTCAAAATACATATCCTGTTTGGAGTTCAAGTTTATCAAAAACAAAATAAGCGCATGAATATTTAATGGCTATATTAAATATCATTAACTGCCTGCGTGTATCAGCCCCAGCGTGTTGTATTTCTATTTAATGGCTCTTTGCTCAGAGGCGTTTTGTTAATTTCAATTACTCATCATTTAGAAATTTCTTTTAATGTTAATACGCTGACATTTAAAAACACGCTTGACGTTTCCTGCTCATTTTTAAAAATATGTTCATGTGAGATTCTACACGTCTCTTTGTGAAAAATATAATTATGTTTACATATTTTAATGTCTACTTTTATTTTTGTATTTTTGTGCCCGGCTGTCGTAAAACATTCATTCATTCATTTTCATTTTCATTCTATTATTATTGTCCCCAAATATAACATTGTCAAGTTAAAACTGACCTAATTTTGCTTTTTATTTACATATTATGAAATGAAAATATTTGTATATTAATTACATTTCTATATGTAAAAGATTTAAAGCAATTCTGTGGGGTTTTAGAAATAAAATATTTAGAAAGTGCTAAGAATGTTAGCATCGAGATATTAATGCCACTTCCTGTGAAACTGTTTGTTTTAAGATCGCATTTAATTCAAACCGAGTTATCCGCAGTCTGGTGAGACTGAGTTACCCACAGTCCGGCGAGACTGAATTATTCTCAGTCTGGTGTGATTTGGCGTTGTTTAAACCGATCTGACAATAACAAACCTAAGGCATTACTCAGCACCCAGATATCCAGGTACTTGTATCTGGCATTGATTTATTATAGGTGTAAGCAAACATTGTTCCGATATATCTGCGTAACCCCATTGTCTTCCCGTGACATTTCATGCTGTGTAAATCGTACCTGGAATGTCTGCCCCAGGATAACCCATAACATTACAAGTGCATGTATTTCCTACTTAATCAATTTCCTTATTTCTTTGTAAACATACGTATATAGAACAACATGTCAATTATTTTTAGGCTATTTTTGTAACACTGAACATTGTACATTCCTTATAACGTATACATCGAATAGAAAATAGTTACATGCCCCTATTAACAGAAGGTTCAAGCACGTCCGTCGTGGACATAACCATTGATTTGAAAATAGTTACATGCACCGGCCTCAATGGTGTCGCGGTTAAGTTATTGCACATAAGCCTGGTTGGTACTGGGTTCGCAGCCCGGTACCTTTTCCCACCCAGAGCGAGTTTTGGCGACTCAATGGGTAGGTGTAAGACCACTACACCCTCTTCTCTCTCACTAAACACAAACCACTAACAACTAACCCACTGTCCTGGACAGACAGCCCAGTTAGCTGAGGTGTGTGACCAGGACAGCGTGCTTGAACCTTAATTGGATATAAGCACGAACATAAGTTGAAATGAAAAGTTACATGCCCCTATTTACTGAAGGTTCAGGCACGTCCGTCCTGGACATGCGATCTAGTTACCCGAATCGCATATATAGGCCAGTCACATAATTGGTCATCCGTAGAATAACGAATAGTGGGTATAGCCGATTACAGTTGGGATTGCCTCGCTGCGTGAAGAAGTTACTATGAGGGTTTTCCCAGCCGCGTCCAATCACGCGAGAGGGAGAAACTGGGCCAGACACCGACAGTGGGAAGTGACTTGGGTTTAGTCCATTGTGGTCTATCACAGGTAGCTGACGTGCTGCAAGCAGAGTGACTCACCCCTCGTATAAAGACGGACCCCGAGGTAACTCGAGTTTAAACACGGTGGTCGACGACGCTGTTTGAAGACTGCCGGTTTGAATACAAAAAAACACACTGCTTCATGGTCTTTCTGGCTACCTGCGAGCGCCAGGTGTTACATCCAATTATACCGCACTAACGAGAAGATAACACGGTGACGGGCAGACGGATCATCAGTCGTGAAACTAGTCAGCGGAGGAGCAATGGTTTGACTTCTCTTACTGAAAAAAAAATCTGTAACATATACACACTGTGATTCGTAAAGGACTCCGGGACAATAAGTTGTTGGTTTGTTTACTGGCTATAGCCACACACTATTCGTGGCAGGTTTCTGTCGAAACAGCTCATCGCGGTGGTAGTGTTGAGAGGATAGCTACATCGTGTGACACGGTGACGCTTGATGGAAACGGAGACCAGTGGTTATCTGACCATGCCCGAGGACTCGGAGGATAAGTACACGCACTTCATCGAGCTGTCGAACGCGTGCAGGACGTTCTACCAGAACCGACTGAAGACGGCGCAGAGTCTCAAGGAGAAGTGGGGAGGGGAGAAGAGGATGTCAGACAGCAATGGAAACCAGAGGAAGAAGACGTCTCTAGATTTAGCCATGGAACAACTCAGGACAGAGATGGTGAGTGCAACGTTTAATGTATAACACTGGCACCAAGACTGATGGGAGTTGGGTTCAGGGGCTACTTAGATATATCTGTTGACCCTTAGGTTGTGACGGGATGAAGGTTAAGGGGCTACGAAGATATATATTGACTCTTACGCTATGATGGGATGAAGGTTGGGGGAATATGTAGATATAGACTAACCCATAGTCTATGCTGGGAGTTGGGTTGAAGGGTTACGTAGATATATATTGAGCCATAGACTACGATGGGAGTTGGGTTGAAGGGTTACGTGGATATAGGTGGACCCTTACGCTATAACGGTAATAGATTATGATGGGATGAAGATTGGGGAGCTACGTAGATATAACTTCGCCCTTAGGCTGTGATGGTATATGGTGGTTAATATGATGCTCAGATATAGCTCGACTCATGTTATGATTAGATGTGAGGCCTGAGCACTGCCATAGGACAGCTGATGATAGAATTGGTACGTAATACATAACACTGACCTGTAAGCTTGGATAGGGCGAGTGATATGAGCTATCTCTGTTTTACCAGAAATTTCAAATTATATGGTGAAGAGGGGTTGTCCTTTAATAAGCATACCTGAAGTAGGGTGGGAGATTGTATCGTTTTCATTCAGTGAGTGTGATAGCTTGGGATGGGTTGGAGACATTTAACAGATATGTCAGACTAATGTGATTCATTTCCTTGTGTTTTAATAACCACATACACAGATGTCATTGTCTTAGTCTCGGATGAGATGTTTATCCTGCTCATTTATAACGATTTGTTTATTAACTTCTTAACTTTCATTTCATTAAGAACCATATACTGAATTAATGTTTCCCTAATCCTATCCGAACTGATTTCGAAGCCGGTGAAACTACTTTCTTAAACATCCGGCTTTGACTGTCATCAATCGCTTGGTGATTTTGACAGTCACAATACGACAGTGTAAAAAAATATATATAAAATAATACGCAATGATGCATAAATAAATCTTTCCAAATCTTTCTAAACCGTTCGGCGTCCCGTTTATCATATTCAAGTCGATCATATAGTGTGAACTCTTATATTCCAACTAAATTTCACTCTACGTTAAAAAGCATTAGAGAGTAAAATAAAATCACTTTAGTTAATTGCATAACAGGTTTCATATCGTGAGTTGGTGACAAGATGTAATCTGGTACGTATGCCCGTAATAGCAGATTCACATGTGTTTAGGGATGAAAAGGAATGATTGATGGCTATTTGGTGTCTAACATGCTTAATTCAACATTTAAGAAGGAGAGAGAGACAGACAGACAGACAAAGACAGTGAGAAGGAGAGACAGATAGAGTGATATATACACACAGCGAGACAGTGAGAGGAGGCCGATAGAAAGACAGGGAGGATATATATATATATATATATATATATATATATATATATATATAGTAGTAGTCGTTTTCGCTTTCGAAAAGTAGCTGTTATATAGAGTGCTCAACCGTGTGGGAGCCAGATATATCGTTAAAAAGTGTATGTTTATCTCTACATGACAGGCTTGTTTAAATCTACATCTGATGAGTGAGAGCAATTCAACTCTCTCACGAAACAAGCCTGTCATGTAGAGATAAACATACACTTTTTAACGATATATATATAGATAGATATATATATATATATAGAGATATATATATATATATATATAGAGAGAGAGAGAGAGAGAGAGAGAGAGAGAGAGAGAGAGAGAGAGAGAGAGAGAGAGAGAGAGACAGACAGACAGACAGACAAACAGGGGAGGGGAGGGGGGTGGAGGGGGAGGGGACGGACGGGACGGACGGACCGCTGCCGCCACATATATATAGACTGTGGAGAAACGCTGCAAGGGATATTTTATATGTACTGTCCAATAAACAGGACAGTATACAACATAATGTTTTGGTGCATTAAATAGGACGGGAAGAACGGAGTCTCTCGAGCTGTGTTGATCCTATGATCCATCGCATCTCAGATTCTCAGACCGTGAAAAGAGTAGATGTATTAGTTTAAAAGACTGCGGCTGTGTATTGTGATGGATGTGATGCCAGATGCTGCAGCCATGGCGACACACTCTGGCTGATAGCCACGTATAGTTTCCAGTTATAGCCCATAACACTTTCATTCATCCGATATAAACGACAGAAGCCAGCATTGAATGCACAGTTAATTCTCAGCCACCCATAAATATGTTTTCCCAGACTATTAACTAGTGTGTGATTGGCAAATGTACAACATACAGCGTCAGTCATTCATGTCACCGAGAGTTTTGTAGCATAAAGCTTCAGTCAACTATCTTATTCACAATTTTATAGCATGTAGCTTCAGTAATTCAGCTTACCAAGTGTTCTGTAGCATATAGCTTTAACAAGCCATCTGATTCACAATTTTTAGCATATAGCTTCAGTAATTCACCTGATTCATAATTTTGTAGCATAATATTTTTATGGCATCAGTCATTCATCTAATTGATAGTTGTGTAGCACGTGTCATCCATTGACAGTTCTGTAACATGTTACATTCGTTCGATTCACAGTACTTTAGCATTTGGCTTCAGTCGTTCATCTGATGATAATGTTCAACATGTATGGCTTCATTCGTTCATCTGATGATAATTTTCAACATATATGGCTTCACTCATTCTTCTGAATAACAATTATCTAACATATAGCTTCATTAAACTGGTATTCGAACCCAGTACCTACCCGCTGTAACGCCCAAGGACTGGTTGCAAATACAATCAAACCCACGTCTCTGTAGACACATTTAAAGACACACTATCACCTGTAATGGTTTATTACATGGAAGTTTTGTTCTTAAAATATGCGACAAACTGTTACTCCCAAGTTATTTAGAAAGATGACAGATTTGTTTTACCCTTTTTTCTACACAGGATATTTCCCCCATCACACGATGAGTAGCAGAACCACAATGTCACTCCCAACACGCCACAGACATTCGTCTCAATTTTTGTACCTCTCTCCGTGAACTCTCCAGGCGCTGTGTTGCCTCTTGTATTTTCAGCTGTTTATTTTACGCGCGCCATTGTTCAAGTTTTGGAGCTGCGTCAAAAAGCGGATTAGTGTGTAAGGAGAAGGATACTCTCTGCCTTTTATAAATGTCACATGTTAAACTGTGGTCAGCGGGTCAAAACCGCGGTCCCAGGCGGAAGACGGGCCTGCCAAGCGGGATTTCTCTCCGCCGGTCTCCGTGTTGACACTGTGCACGCCGATGTGTCAAAACCGTCACACGTTTACAAATGGCGGCCGTTGTGTTACGGAATTGGGTGTTCGGATAGCCGAATGACCTACACGTATAGGCGCTGATTGAGTGAGATAGTGACACGGGGAAATCTGATGGTAGTTTGTTAATCAAAGGGTAGAAAGAAAAGTCATTAGTTTATAATCTAGAAGATTGAAATGTGATATTATTATATTGTCTCTGTAAAATGACTAAATACCCCCTGCCCTGCCCCTATCCACCAGCTTTACAGCTTCGTTGTGACCCTGCTCGATTTCACGCTGGATCCGCCACTGAAGGAAGTTACTTAACTCCCGCGATTTTAATATGACCAAGTCTTATGTTAGATATAATAAGTACAAAGACACATGTTTATTAAATAAGACTAGTAACTTGCGCGTCTCTTAAAAATCCAGACACAAATCACATTCTCTCATAATTTAAAACTGTGCAAATTATAATCTGTGCATGGTCATGGAACTACGTTCGTTGGAAAATAAAATCCAAAATCATCGTCGACATTTCTTCTTCTTCGTCGTACGCTTTCGTCGACATTTAATTTTCATCTGTAGCAGTCAGGGCTTGTAGAATTTTCTTAAAATCCACTAGCCATGGAATCTGTAATTTTTAAAATTTACTAGCCATAGTTGAAAATTTATTCGTACGTACGAAAATATTTGAAGGTAAAAATCAATTTGGGTTTCTACAAACGTTCGGACAACCATACACACACTAAGTATGCAGACGACACGGGTACTTAAAACAAGAAGATGTAACTGTATTTAATTTTAGCCGTTTAAAAGGCTTTGTTAGTCGAAAACAAACTCAGAACTGTTTCTTTAAAATGAGTGAACCTGTAGAATGTTTGAATATTTCAGACAATCTGTAAAATGTTTGATTGACAGACTGCACCAGTTTTTCGGGTAATGTTGTGGCATCTTGACTTTTGGGGGTAATGTTTTGACAAATACATGGACATTTTGGGTAATATTTTGACAGTGCCGGAAAGGACAAATTAAAATAAAGTAGAATCTGTTCGTCTATCTTTCAGTTAAGTGTCAAAAAATTACTTTCAAAAGTAATGCAATCGGTGCTTGCATTTTATAGATTTACTGACTTTTGGGAAGAAAATCTTTATCCTAATGATTTTTACCTAGATACAGCTCAGTGGTAGGGCATTGGACTTAAATGCGATGGACTGTAGAATCGTGTTCACTGCTTAATTTTCCCTTCTAGTCAGTCCTATATTTATTGCCGTGGTATGTGCCGTCTTGCATGTGGTAACGTAGGTATACATCTGAACGACAAAACCGTAATACATAATCAGGGCCGTATCTCTGCACAATGCAGAGTCGAGTGGGCATTTTGCAAAATAGTAATTGATTCCGCGAATCTCCATCTAGTAGTGCTCTTGTCTATAAGAGGACAGTCACACACGAACAAATCCTTTATTGAAGACATCCTCCTCCATAAAGAGAACTGTCATTACCAGATTAGTACACTGAATCAAAACTAGCACCGGACAGAGCTCTTGTCTATAAGAGGACAGTCACACACGAACAAATCCTTTATTGAAGACATCCTCCTCCATAAAGAGAACTGTCATTACCAGATTAGTACACTGAATCAAAACTAGCACCGGACAGAGCTCTTGTCTATAAGAGGACAGTCACACACGAACAAATCCTTTATTGAAGACATCCTCCTCCATAAAGAGGACTGTCATTACCAGATTAGTACACTGAATCAAAACTAGCACCGGACAGAGCTCATTGTGATAAGTACAGCTGTGATGACAAGCACTCATGAATCACTGTCATAACACTGATCGTATCAGGTGTCAACAGTAAGAGTCGGTGTTTTGGAAGCTGAATTTTATCTCCTGACTGAGAGTCATAATTACCAGTTTGATACACAATAACTGTTCATTAAACTACGTCCTAAGTGTACTCAATCTAAATTTAGCAAAAAATAATGTTAATGATTTGACTATTGAAGACTCTAAAGTGATCGGTTATGCTGGCCTTTTTCTGTACCGTTGACATTATCCTGTTGGTTATGTTTGAAATTTAAATAAACTGTTATCAATCTACTTTCATCTAAACGGTTTTCACCGCCTATGTTATGTTAATTTGTCAATTGTTTTTTGAAAATCCTGTGATTTATGGCTTCACTAGATATTTTGCATTATATGAACATGTTTATGAATAACGGTTAACATTATTTTAGCAGTGTATTATGTGTATTGACATTTATTGCCAAAGACAAGTCAGCACACGCTGGCCAATCTGGTTACCACTAGCAAGGGATGAAAAATATCCGGATTTTCCTGCAAATCCGGATTTTAGTATCGTCCAAAACTTGCTCTTATTCTTGTTGTTTAGTAAAAAGCTTATAATAACTGTTTTAAGAATACAAAGTTTTCGAGTTTTTATGCAAGGTCATTTTGTTCCGTGTACTGGAAATCATGACCAGTGATTTTACGGACATCAAACGGTAATGAGGGAATTCATAGCGCTTTAATCAGAGGCGAATGGCCATTAGTATCCGTGGTCAATACACAGTATTTGCTACTCGTCTAGATATAAAATTTTATATCGCGGTTTGGTTCATCCATCGGTCATTGCTCGGATACAGGTGATAACCATCATGCTGCATGCAGCCTCTGTAGTTTTAATGACTCGACTAGATTGTTTCTCTTATTTAGATTTTCTATGGACACCCATCTTATTAAAACAGCTACTGTGGTGTTAATGGTCCTATACGTCTGTAGACCACATGTTCGTATATAGCGGTGGGAGAGGGAGATACAAAAGCAAAATTCGTTTTAAAGTTGCCCCTTTTGTTCAATTGGAAATGACTCTTATATCACTGTGTCTGGTTCGTTTTAATACCCCCATAGGTATTTGTGGCTAAGTACGACCACAGACAATGTGTTTTCATCAAATTACTGTGTTCTGTATTTTGGTTCTAGACGTATGCTTTCAGTGAAATTTAAATTTATAATGGCATGGAATGCTATATTTTGGCTTCTAGAGCCACATTGTTAACTTTTGGTTATTTGAAGAGTTGTTCAAAAACAAACAAACTGGGGATAAAGGTTATTATATGGGCGGCTAACTTCTCGTGTTATACTCTCCCTGGTACCTACATGCTTTATGTTAGAGTGCATCTTAGATGTAACTCGACTACCTATGATATAAACTTAAGTGTGAGTTTGGATGGTTGCTATAACTGGCTGACGAAGTGACAAAACAAGAGGTAGTCATTGGATATCATGTAATTGTCTTTGTCTCGCTGATTTCGGTACACATTGGGGTCTGTATTCCAAGTTGGTGTTCTCGCATTGGCTTGATGGGCGAACTTTCGACCCTTGGGAATGTCAATATTGAGCAGTATTACCTTGAACTTTACGCCATGTGATACAATACTTCTCCAGATCTGTCATATACAAATGCTAGTAGGTTATTATTGTTATTTGTACGAGAATACGAATAAAGAAATGTTATATTTGATCAAACAGTGCATGGTTATTAATCTCGTTACATATCTCTCTCTCTCGTTTTCTCTGTTTTGTGCTGGGGTGTCATTAAACATTCATTCATTCATTTTTTTCATTCATTCATTCATTTCATTCATTTATTCATTCAACCCAACACTAGCTCTCATTTTTAAAAACATAAAATGTCTAGCTTTCGGTCGAAAATCCAAATGCTTCTTTAAATACTTGACTCACACACAATTTGTTAAAAAAAACCCTGAGACTGGCGATTCCAGGGTTACAAAAGCTATGAGCATAATAAACAACCTATGTGGTGTAATTGTCACGCAATGAAACCCGCCAGGTAGTCCTACTCGCTGCGCTGACCTTGCACGCGCTGTGTTGATCCATGACTCACTCGTTATTTACCGTATCTACCTGTCGGAGGGTTGCCGCCCTTGCCGACCCGGCAGGTACACTGAGATGGGTGTCACTAGTCGCCACTGCTACCGGCTGACGACAGTATATTTATTTAATTTCTTTCTCACAAATGTATCGGTAAGACGTACCCTGTCATTACCACTGTCAACAGATCGAAACGTCAACGGGCTGGTTTCTCAGTCACCGGGCTAGTGTCCCAGTGGCTTGTTTGTTTAGTGCCTCTTGCTTGTGACAGATACTTCTGTATTAACATGTTTGAGTTCATGAATACAAGTTATATCGCATTGATGTATAGTTAGTGGGCAGGTCATAATTATAACCGACCTGGGTGGTGTAGTCGTAAAGCTATAGGGTTTAAGGCTATGACATACTGCGTTCGAATCTCGGAACGGCTCCAACGAACAATGCGTTTTAATGATTCAGCTGAGAGGTGTAAGACCATTAGACATATTTCTCATTCACTAACTTCCAAGAACTAATAATTAACCCCTGTCCTGGACAGGCAGTCCAGATAGCTGAGGTGTGTGCCCAGGAGAGCATGTTTGGACCTTAAAGGATAAAGTACAAAAATAAAACTGTTATCTACATGTGGCTAGTTAATTCATGGTATAACGTAATTTGTAAAGTGGTATGTAACACAAACAGTGATAAGCGTTTAGGATATCAAATCAGTGTGAGTCATAGATCAAATGCAAATATCACGGGGAGCATAACTATACCTTGAACAGTTAAGCCCATAATATACGATGGCATTATAACCTCGATATAGAAAAACAACTCTACTTTATGTTAATGACTGTTCTCGTGTAATAAATAAGTGTCATATATCTATTCGTGTATGGAATAAGAAGTTTATTTTGTTTAACGGCACCACTAGAGCACATTGATTTATTAATCATCGGCTATTGGATGTCAAACATTTGGTAATTTTTACATATAGTCTTAGAGAGGAAACCCGCTACATTTTTTTATTAGTAGCAAGGGATCTTTTATGTACACCATCACACAGACAGGATAGCACATACCATAGCCTTTGATATACCTGTCGTGGTGCACTGGCTGGAACGAGCGGGTATGAAAGACGTCTAACAACTATTTATGTATTAAATGACTCTAGAACGATTACGCATGTGTTAAATAAGTCAAATTCAATTAAATACTTTCTTGAATATCGTTATTACGCCATGTTATTAGACGGCAAATAATTCGAAGACGTCAAAATGCGAAACCACACATTTAAATAATACCAGCGGCTTTGTGTTTCGTTAATAAAACTTGCTTGATTGGCATGTAGTCTTGAAACAGTAAGGAACTGACGATTTTAATTTCATATTAACGGAACTGGATTGTGATTTCTTCATATCGGTTGACATGGTTTATGGTTCTTTAATCGCGTTGTTTTCGACCTGAACGATCTGTTCGGTTTATTACCGGAGGATCATAGTAGTCGAAACATGTAGCATATCCATTGTATTTCATCTATAAGACTATAAAATACACCTCAGTGGCCTTTTGGGTAAGCCGGCAATTTAAACACTGGTAGGTATTGGGTTCGCATCTCGGTACCAGCTTCGGTACCGCTTCCACACAGAGCTGATCTCAATTTGCTGTCATTGTAATATGTTTCCGACTAACAGAGCTGTTACATCAGCATTACATGCTGTACTCTCCGTGGATATCAGTACAAGATCATCACATGACCCGAAAATAACCATACTTATGGACCTTTTTTTCATTTCATAAGGTACACACACTTACGCACGTGCACACGAATGCATCCCCCTAAAACACGAATGTGCCCCCCCCCCCTCTCTCTCTCTCTCTCTCTCTCTCTCTCTCTCTCTCTCTCTCTCTCACACACACACACATACATACACACACGCACGCACGCACACACACACACAATGGCAATATAATTTATGCTGCACTGATGTACAGTACTATACTTTGTCTACTTAACGTATGATGGATGTTTGGTGCAACTAAGTAAACATTCCTTTTCTTTATTCGTTTTGTGCTAATTCATCGGCGTTTTTACACTCTTAGATAGGCCATTCCGTGTCATTAAACTTCAAATCGAAGGTGCGATAAACCAGTTCTTTATTTCCATTCCTGTCCTAAAAACGCTGACACTACAAACCGCTACTAATATATAACGATGAACGAGGGCAATAAAAATACGTTTTATATCTTGTATATAAAATATTCATCCCCGGGGACTGAATGAGAAGAAGAATTCACGCGACGAGAGAGGGATATACCAGTATTCAGGTTACAAACTTGTACGTTCGCATGAGTAGGTTATAATAATAACTCAATTTAGTAAAATCTAGTAAACCGATTTCCTTAACTACACTCACTGAAATAGCTGAACAATAGCTATACCTTTCCCAACAAGAATGCGCGCTATTTGAAACACGACATACATCATTTAGGTGTGGGTGGGAAGGTGTGCTGGGTATTGGTGATGTAAGGTGTAAGATTAACGACAAACAACCAAATATTTCTATTTTCCTGTTTCTTTTTCACTATATATAGCATGTGATGCATGTCAGTGATATTACAGAACGATTTATTCGCGTGGGTGCTTTGTGTATTACAAGATTACAAGCCCACGATACAGTATTACATAGAATATTAGACTAAATCCTATAGCTGGAATGGCTGTGATGTCGTATTTGTTAATAAGCCATGCGATCCAAGTCTGGTAAGTGCCGAGTTCGCATCCCTGAACCGGTTGCCATTTAAATTGAGTTTTATCTGTTCTAAAAAAAAAAGTACAGAGGTTAATAATGCATTGTATGCATCAATTTCGGCTAATATTTCACAAAGTGAAACTATCACGACTGGTATTATAAAAACAAAAATAATATTTGTAAACTTGTTATGTTTCTCGTCCCAACCAGTGCCCCACAAGTAGTGTGTTTTAGCCTGTCTGTGGGAAAGTGCATATAAAAGACCCTTTGGTACCAATTGGAAAATGTAGCGGGTTTCCTCAGAATTGTCCAATGTTTGACATCCAATAGTCGATGATGAAATGATCAATGTGCCCTAGTGCTGTCGTTAAACAAAACAAACTTTAACTTTTACTGAAGTTAATTCTGTATTGTCTAGATCGGAGGGATCTAGCTAAGAGCGACGTCACACGATACGAGTGAGTCCGTACGAGAATAGCCGATTGCATATAGCAATCGATGCAATAGTAATGCTGAGTTGTCGCAATCGGCTATTCGGGGCACTCGTATCGTGTAGCGTGGGCTATAGGGTCGATCACTCGGTGTAGACACGTTGGGTTTTACAAGTCCAACCAGCGCCCCATGGCCGGTAAGACCGTGACAGGTACTGCCCTGAAAGTTTCCTTGTAGTGGCTAGTCGACCTTCGAGGAAATGTAAAACAATTATAAAACTTTATTTTTGTTCAGTAGTGTTGTAATTTGCACTGTGCTGCTAAAAGCAACGAGGAAATGAAAGACATAATACTTTATTTATTTATTTTTTAAATTTTGTTATAGTATTGTTGAAATTTTTATTATGCTTCTAAAACAACTACGGGGAAATGTAAGATAATTAAACTACTTTATTTTTTTTAAAGTACTATTGTATATTCCATTATGCTTCTAAAAACACGAGGAAATGTAAGATGATTAAAATACTCTAATTTTTAAAAGTACTATTGTAATTTCTATTATGCTTCTAAAAAAACCCACGAGGAAATGTAAGAATACTTTATTTTTGTACAGTAGAATTGTAATTTCTCGTCTGCTTCTAAAACTATAAGGAAATGTAAGACAATACAAACATATTGAAAGGTGGGTTTTTTGTTTTGTTATTACCCCCCCCCCCCCCCCCCCCCCCTTCCGTTCATCACCTGACATCGCCTGATTGTTTTGTTGTAACCGAAGACACATAATGATCTTGGTTCTGCCATTAACCCGGATAGCAACAGTAATTTGTGTTGCTTTTATGGACTTAAATTACGACTGTTGGAAATAAAACAAAAACTAACTTTTATTAAGCTCTTAGACAATGTAACGTATACACAGCATTGTAAAACCCCAAGACGTGTTATTGTAATAACTGTAACCTTGTTTTAACAAACCGTCGCTCACCATCTGTTAGAGAGGGTACAATCTGCGTCATGTTAAAGTGTGCTGATTATTATTGCGTCGTTACGAGCTTAACGCACGATATACGGTAAACGTCGGGAAAAGAATGGCCGTGGGAATTATGGAGCGATGTTTATGCTTACTAGGCATTGGTGGATCCAGTGTGTGTGTGTGTGTGGGGGGGGGGGGGGGTGTTGATTTGCCCATTTTAATCCTTTTTAAAAATTTATCATTCACATCTTTATTTCAAGATCTTCCAGGGAGCATGTCCCTTACAAATCTTGCTCCTTTTGGGAACTCAGCTCATTGCCTCCAACAAACTCACAATTTGTCCTTTTTAGAATTCTGTGACCCAAACCCCTTCCCCTCCCACCTTTACGAAATCCTGGATCCGCCCCTGCTTGGTATGGCCGGTTTTTAAAAAAGGCAGTTTTAAAACCAAATTATTTACTTTTAATCTTTAAAATGGTGGGTACTAGAAAGTTTACCATCTCTCCACTCGCCTCAGCTATAACCCCATTCATTATCATCACTCACCCACCTGTTTAAAGTAGATATTTGACGTAGGTGACTTACTGTCTGTGGGGAAATGCATATGAAAGGTCCCTTGCTGCTAACGAGGGAAAGTGTAGCGGGATTTCTGTGTCAGAGTTATCAAATGTTTGACATCTAATCATTGCCGTAACCAGTTATATATGGGAGGGCACCCACATGGGAAGGGGGATACACACTGTCTGTGCGTTCTGTTATGGGGCGACAGACAAATAAAAAAAGGTGGTTGGGAAAACAAAGACTTGCCGGGTATTCGTAGAATCCTTTAAACACCCGTGGTCTAATCATCAGTTTCTTTGTTAAGAACTACAAACCGTTATGTTTATCTGGCCCATCCAGTGAGTTGTCATTCAGCCTGGGATGCGCCCTGCACGAGTGTCCAACTGACTTCCTGCTTCCCTCTGTGTACTGTGCGGTGATGGCCAGATCTTCGTCAAACTCCTATTCACTCGGCACGTCTTGTTTGAGGTGCACATTCCCATTCAAGGTATCCCGTGTGATCCCGGTGTTTACAAGGACGAAACACTGCCCGTAGTATCCCAGCACACTTCGGTGGCGTTGTCGTTAAGCCATCGATAGGGGTGGGACGTAGCCCAGTGGTAAAGCGCTCGCTTGATGCGCGGTCAGCCTGAGATCGATCCCCACTGATGGGCTATTTCTCGTTCTGTCAGTGCTCCACGACTAGTAAGGCCGTGGTATGTAATATCCTGTCTTGAATGGTTCATATAAAAGATCCCTTTTTATTTTGGAAAAATGTAGCGGGTTTTCTCTCTAGGACTACTGTATATATCTAAATTACCAAATTGTTGATATCCAATAGCCGATGATTAATAAATCAATGTTCTCTAGTGGTGTTGTTAAACAAAACAAACTTAATTTTTATGCCGTCGGTATTAAGAGTGGTGGGTGCTCGGGTCGTATCCCGGTACCCGCTGCCGCTCGGAGTAAGTCTCCGCGGCTTATTGGAGAGGTGTATGACCTCCAAACACTATCCATTAATTCTTCTTCTCAATAATAAAATAATAATAATAAAAGATTGCTAAATTGGTTGCCCAGGGCGTTAAGTCCTAAAGAACCTTAAGTGTATGCAAGCAACAAAATAAATTAAAGACAAAGACGAAGACAAATCATTACCTGTTGGACATCATCAAATCGAAGTTCTCAGAAAATGTAGGTGTCAGAACACATGATGAGATCATTCTAAATAAAACGTAGGAACATGTTATTGATGACGTTGATTTCTTTTACTTTTTACGCAATTAATAAATATACATACCTTTGTTTCGATATTGCAGATAATTATATAAGTGTGCATATTTGTAATAAATATACGTGGAATGCCAAAGATAAATGATCAAATCTATTTCAATATTAATATTATTAACTTTTTATAAATGGCTGTTTGAATCTGTTCAGTGTAATATGAATTACAAGGAAAGGTATATTTGGTAAATTACAACATACGGTTATGTTAAAGCACATTACTAAAAACGAATACTATATGATCGTATATGACTTTGGGTGTGTGCTTATGAGAGGACACTATAATGATTCGTCCAATTTTGTTTTCTCAATGATTTGTATTGCATGGCCAAAACCTTCATGTGAAGCCCTCTCCTGTCCAATGACCTTGAAAATACGTAATAGTATGAGAAGACTGTTTTTAGACCGCAATTGTAGGATTCGACGATATAGCTTTGTACAATGCAAACGAAGGAGGGCAGAAAATACAAGGAAGCGGATTCAAGTGGTTATTTTAGTGAGAAACTGCTTGGTGTACACACACTGCACGCACGTCTTAACTTGGGTTTTCTCAGACGTAATCAATTAAACAGGCAGGGCCATGTGTTCTGTTTCTATATCGGATTACAACTGATGCGTTCTCGCCCCTTCACTGACAACATTACGTTATTTAAGACGACTTGCTCAATTGATTCCATGTTTGTGGAAACCTTCAGGCCGCTTCCTTGTGAAAGACAATGTCAATCAGACAGCCTGAAAAATCAACATTTGGAGGTCAAGGTCGCAGAGAATGACAGAAATGCGTGTCTAAACCTTTTCACGGTACACCAAAAACCGCTTGAGCCAACACAAAATGTGTTTGATCGGCTCAATACACAAACAAATATATTGTTCTTTAAGTGAAGCCCCCATTGTTTTTGCCCTTTAATTCTTTACTTCTTTGAAAGCAGCAGTTACTTATGGCGCCAGTAATTTGGCTGCGTTTGTTTATTGTGTCGGAACAAGATCGGACTGTCAGAAATACGTCTAAACCATTTACAATACTACTAGTCACGAAAACAAATTTCACCAACATTTATTTAGTTGAAAATATGCATGTACATGTAACTTGTAGTCATATGCCCCGATTGTTTGTATTACTGTAAATCAGAAAATATTAGCGACCTTAAAATTTAGCGAAATCCATATCTGTAACATATTAGCGACATAAAATTTTAGCGAAGCCGGCATATCAAACATTAAAAAAACCGTAAGCCGGGTTTTTTTTACGACTGACTGGTCCCAAGAACACTCGATACTTTTTGATGTCATGCAATGCGCACTATTTCCGGTTTGAAATATAGTCTCAAACATTTAAGTGACGCTGCTTGTCTCCAACTTAATTTGAATAAAACTTTACAGTGTTATACATCTAAACTAATTAGTATTGTTTGCTGTATTTATTGCTTATCTATATCCTGTTTTTTGTCCAGTTAATCGCCGACGAAACAACCACACATAATCAGTCGGAGTAGTCTATTGTGCGTACTGGGGTCGTAAGCTGTTTTTCCTCTCTGACTTTTTTAATCTGACTTAAGTCTTTAGTTTATATTTAGCGTCATGAAATGTTAGCGTTTTGTATGGCTTCGCTAAATTCGCGAATATTTTATGCTCGCCAACATTTTCTGATTTACAGTATTTTAAGAGACCATTTCTGTAAATAACGTGCTGGGATATAAAAGTGCGGGGGCTGTCATTTCCTAGATTATTGAAAACATAATACTCTTCCTCTTTTTATTGACTACAACTTGAATACGATTTATGAGTCTACTAAAATTCTACAACTGTAATCGCAAATGATACTTTTTCTTTACATTTTTAAGCAGAGATTTCTGAGTTTATTTACGAGTCATCGTGGGTTGTTTTTGCTTTTTGTGTGGTTAGAGCTTTTTTGGATTACATTATTGTTATTCAATATATGTTTTTATATAATCCATGTTAAATATAATTTTAAAGGGACATTCCTGAGTTTGCTGCATTGTAAGATGTTTCCGACTAATAAAATACTTCTACGATTAAACTTATATATTAAATATATTTTGTCATTTAGAATATCAGTGTCTATGTATTCAATATGTTTCTGGTCGTCTTAATATTTGTAAGAAGCCCAAACTGGATTTTGTCTTCAAATAGATTCTTCTAATAATATATTTTTGGAAATAAAATGAAATTTAACCTAGTACAAATATTAGAACGATCAGAAACACGTTTAATATACAGCCACTAATATTCTATGCAGAAAAATATATTTCATATGTAATTACAATCGTTAAAAAGTCTTTGTTAGTCGATAACATCTTAAAAAGTGCAGCAAACTCAGGAATGTCCCTATAACTATGAACTGAATCTTAGCGTATAAAGTAATTTGTAAGAGTTCACTATGTACCACGTGACTTTTAACTATGTATTGTTCTTTCATGGAGCACTGTAAGTACGTACTGATAAGATCTTAACATATGAAGCAATCAACATCATGGAGCGTAGAATGTAGTCGAGATTTGAGTATATAGAGTAATTTGAATTTGCCTTTTTCAGAGTTCCCAAATGAGCCATATACTTTAAGTAAACACTGTTTAAATCTTAGCGTATGAAGTAATTTTCATGTTGTATTTCTTTTTTTGGAGTTACGCTAGTGTACATATGATTTCAACTAGGCACTGTTAGAATTCGGCCATGGACGGAAGAGTTGGCGTGAGCTAACACCTGCGTCCATGGCAGGCATGTTCTACAACAGTTTGTTCTGAATGTGCTCCTAAAACTCTTAGGTCAAGTTAACTGTTAGAATCTTAGGTCTCATGATCTTAGAATATAAAATAACTAATGTCTTGTGTTTTCTGTTCCAGAGTTCCCTGATGGACCAGGACTTGTCTCTGATGAAGCAGCTGCTGACTCTGAACGAGGAGATCGAGGATCTAAAATGGCGGCGCCGGTACTGCTGGAACAACAGCTCGTTCTACGCCAGCTCGTGTCAGAGTGGCAGCAGAGACTGGACATCCTCAGAGATGTCGGTCACCAAGTTTGACGATATCCCTTCGAAATACCCGTCCCCCTCCAGCCTGTCCCTGCCGATAAACAGGAGCAACATCTCGTTTTACGACGAGTCGAATCCCGTGGGCACCTTCAACAGACGTGACAAGAAGGACGTTCCGTGTTCCCCAACCAAAGACCATTCACGAAAGAGAGACTCGTACGACTCAGGAATTCATGAAAACTTCACCGAGACTCCCACACCGACATTGCTTGTTACTCACTTGTGATGCGATATCGAGACTCCCATTCCGATATTGTTTGTTACTTACTTGTGATGCGATATCGAGACGCCCATTTCGACATTGTTTGTTACTCACTTGTGATGCGATATCGAGATGTCCATTCCGACATTGCTTGTTACTCACTTGTGATGCGATATCGAGACTCACGCATGATCTGTCTCTAGATAATCGATTTGAGTTTCACGCGAAAATACTTTTGTGACGCGACGACGACGAGATTCTTACGCCATTTGTCTCTGATTGGATAACCGAGAGTCTCCATAGAGATTCATACGTCATTTGTCTCTGATTAGATAACTGGGGTTTGTAATTTAACATCATACGGCACCTCCTTTTCATGACAGACCAGTGAACGTGTGGCGCGTAAAGTCTTAAAACAAATGCAGCTAAATGCAGAGGAAATAATAATATATAATGAACGCAACAAGAAAAACAACGGTTTACTTGTGTGACTTGGCTGCCATTGATGAAATGGATATCGTGATATAACGGCAGCGACAGTCTTCTCTTTAATGTCAAACATTACGACTTTGTATTCGGTCGATTGCTTTATTAAGGCCGTTTTCCACGTGCGTTGTTGGGTTTTTTTAATATCAATATCAGTTTCCAACTGAGCGACGAGGTTCGCGGTGGCCGTGCCCGCGGCACGCCAAAAACAGAGCACATGGGAAACGGCCCTTACTGGCCGTACCTAGTGGAAGGAAGGGGGACCCATTGCCCCTTGAAAAACATGAAATAGAAAGCTTTTTTGTCTACCTGGAGAAGACCCTGTGTGACTGTGGCATTATTATTTTTTACTGCACCTTCCCCCAACTATTTTATGCCAGGTACTTCCTGTGTTATGTTATTTGAGTCTTGAATATTCTCGTTAACCTTGGCTAACCCTACTGTCGTAATTCCACGTGTTGATTTGACCACGGTCTTTATCTAAAGCTGCATCGCGCAGTTTTGTGTGGTGTGAAAATTCAATTGACATGATGTAAGCCCGAGTGATATGTTTAACATGTTAGGAGGTAGTTCACGAGAAACTGCTACAGAAAATACATTAATATACTTCCAGAAAAACTGGAAACCACTCTTAAAATTCAGAACATCAAATCATTATTTACCGGTAGAAACAGGACGCTGGAATAATATTTCATTAGAAGATAGAATTTGTACCCTGTGCAATGAAAGTGAAATTGGTGATGAGTTTCACTATCTTTTCATTTGCCACTTTTTTAGTAATTCTAGGACTCAATTTTTACATCCCTATTACTATACTCGACCAAGTACTTATAAATTCAAAGAACTAATGCAAAACAAACGAATCAGTACACTAAAGAATTTAGCAAAGTTTATAAAAGTAATTATGAATGCATTTAAACATCCTTAATATTTCACATCCCCAACCCCCAAAAGTACATTATATATATATATTGAACATTAATTTACCAATAACAGTTTTAACTAGTTCTACCGGCTAAACAGTTTATATATTTGTATTTTTATGAATATTCACAGATTTATGTTGTATGCAAATGTTCATAGGAATTAATTCACAATCATTGTAATTTAACTTTTGTACTTCTCTTTCATCTTGTCACGTGTTTATAGAAATATTATGTATATATTCCTCCGACACCGTTGTACAACGGCCAGAGAGTAAATAAAGTCTTGTCTTGTTTTGATTATTTTACTACGTAACGGCGAATAATAATCTGTTACACAAGTCCACTTGCCAATAATGTTTTTAGATATTAATCGTTTGAAAAATGTATTTATTTTGTCGTAAGAATATCAACGACTGATTTAACTAGAAATTAGACTTTTAGTATAGAACTTTTGAACTTTTTTAACATGCCCCAATACCACTAAGGTTTCAGGTATGTCAATCCCGGGTTCCATCTCTGGATAACCAGGGACTTGACGCGGGACAGAAAATTACTGGGACAATTTGGAATTGTACACTAAAAATGGAAAGGGAATCATTAACATAGTATTTCTTTTAAAAGCGTACCCACAAAATAAGCAAAAAATTGTTTTGGTCGCATAATTTCGAGCAAGCAGCCTAAATTTAAAGATTGACTAAAATTATATTAATTTTAATTTTTATATTAACTATTTATTTGCCTTTACGAGGTTAATAAAAAGGAGGCAGGGAGTTAGTATAGGAAGATTGTTTGAATTGGCAAAAATTACAAATATTGACAACCGGTTCCGTGCTTATACAGTTGTAATCGGGACCTGGGCTTAAGCTGTTCTAGAATTTGTGATGGGGGAGGGGGCGGGAGGTTCTTTGTTTTATATGCCCACCACCCATAAATTAAAATTGTATTTAAATCATGTATGCATGGGAGGGATACGGCAGACCCACCAGGCATAACAGTTACAGAGTCTACGCATCCCACCCACCCGTACCCCTACTCCCACCCTACTCTCACTCCACCACCTACCCCCATGTAATGAACTCTGGAACAGTCCTGAATTTTATCGTTCAATCTTTATTTAGTTTGATTGATATTAAAATTTAGACGATTTTTTCTATCAACAAGGTGCTAGAACATTTTAGTTTAATGTTATTCGATTTTGATTCCCGTCTCCAGAGATGTCTATAAACGTGGGGATTGAATGTATATGTATTTTAGTGGTCATTTCTTATGAAATCCGTGTACATACTCGTGTATATTATGTACTTTGTGTACGTTCTCTTTACGAATGCAGTAACTTATTGAACACCTACAAATAAACTAAACTACGTATACAGTTTGTTTCGTGTTTGTTTCTACGTTATATGGTATAACAAGCATTCTGATAGAAATGCTAAAGCAATGAATGTCCACTGTCGGGCCCAGCTACTGTATTTCATAAGTCCAAGGGCCATAACTATCAAAAATGGACCAATCATCATGAAAGTCAAATATTATCACAATTCTATATAATACAACAAAACACAAATTCCCAGCTCAATATCTAGATGCATTGCGAAAACAAAGTTCGGAAAACTATAAATGGAATAGTTGGACAGAAAGACAGACGGGTGGACAAACGGACAGGCGGACAGGCATACCAGTAGGGCACTAATAAAAGCGTCCGTTCTATTTCACCCCAGCGGCAGATACAAATCGTACAGTTTCAAAGCGTTATATAGGGCATGTTTCTTGGGAGGGAAGGAAGGAAGGAAATGTTTTATTTAACGACGCACTCAACACATTTTATTACTGTTACATGGTGTCGGACATATGGTTAAGGACCACACAGATATTGAGAGAGGAAACCCGCTGTCGCTACTTCATGGGCTACTCTTTCCGATTAGCAGCAAGGGATCTTTTATATGCACCACCCCACAGACATGATAGCACATACCACGGTTTTTGATATACCAGTCGTGGTGAAATGGCTGGAACGAGAAATAGCCCAAGGGGCCCACCGACGGGGATCGATCCCAAACCGACCGCGCATCTAGCGAGCGCTTTACCACTGGGCTACGTCCCGCCCCCTGAGAGAGAAAACCCGCTGTACAGGATAGTACATACCACGGTTTGTTTTGTTACACCAGGTGTGAAGCACTGGCTGGAACGAGAAATAGCCCAATGGGCCCACCGACGGGGATCGATTCTAGATCGACCGCGCATCAGGCGAGTGTTGTATCACTGAGCTACGCCCCGCCCTTGTTTCTAGGGAGGGGTGTAACTTTAAAACGGACATCTACTGTATTACAAAGTGCGCTAACATGATTTATATCAATATCTCCAGAACCCCACAAGCTGACCAAAATAATATAACATTCTTACCAAACTTAAATTGGATAGAATATTGAATGGCACTCCAGAACGAAAACCATATTGGTTATTGGGTGTCAACCAAACAGGTAAATGACGATCAGAACAAACATTTCAAAATTATCAATTAGAACACAGTTTTAATAGCTGTGAGAGACTCGAATTTCTGAAGAATACAATTAATTAATTAATTAATGGATGGATGGATAAACGAATGAACGTTCAACGACACTTCGATACGAAACATATACTAAGAAGCATATCAACACAACGTGAAAGGTGACTAACAAATATTAATATTTTGTTGGACTTTATCAACTCCCATTTCCGATAATGTTCACATTAGAAACAACAGAACTGACATAAGCAGCGTATTAACACATCCAGGCCGTTCACCAGTTAAACGTGTGACAACTCTTACTTAATCTACCTGTTAAGGAATTGAGGGTGTTACAAGGTATTTAAGAGATTTGTTATTCGCAACCCTCGTAATTGCAGAAAATTTGCTTTTAGTTTCAACCTCTAGTGCATACTGAATAACAACTGTACACTAAATAAACGTATTTCAATTTATTATTTTTATTTTGTGCATATAAACTTGAAATCATGTTCATAAATGCTATTAGTTTCAATTATTTTTAAATGTTTCTACAAGATGTTTTTTAAAAATCTCAATATTTCATGGGAGGTAATTTTGTTGAACGAAAACACTTTTGAAATGGTGTAAGAGTTGTCTTTCTTTACATATGTTTGGCTTCTGCGTCGGCATCTTACTGTATATTACTCAACAAATTAGCTCTTAGGATTTTTTTTATAAAACTGGTCTAAATTGAGAGAGAGAGAGAGAGAGAGAGAGAGAGAGAGAGAGAGAGAGAGAGAGAGAGGGGGGGGGAGGGAGTGTGTGTGTTTGTGTGTGTGTATATGTGTGTGTGTGTGTGTCGGGGGGGGGGGGGGGCTGTGCAAGAGAGAGACAAAGACGGGGACGAGAGAGAGGGACAGATGAAAATAAAGCGAGAAGAGAGGGAGCGATAGGGACAAAGGGAAGTACAGAGAGAGAGAGAGAGAGAGAGAGAGAGAGAGAGAGAGAGAGAGAGAGAGAGAGAGAGAGAGAGAGAGAGAGAGAGAGAGAGAGGAATTAGTTAAACCAAATGTCACATAGGTGACATTTGTTTATCAGCAACAAGGTGTCGTATGCGCACACCCTACAAATATGACCGCATATACAATGACCTTTTGTACATCAGTTCTAAATAAAACTAGTTACAACTACACAAAAGTGTCTCCATACAAAATAAATCTGATATTATTACACTTAAAACTGGAGACGGTTAACAGCAATTTCATAAATCTTGAAATATGATTTTTTTTTTTTTAAACAAACCAAAGCCCTGCTTTATAAATATTAAAACAGATTTGTTTCATCTTCCATTAAGTACATGGTAACCAAATAATGTAACAAACTGTAAATATAAATATTGTTACATCAAAATTTTATAAGAGGTCGTCCATAATAATAATAATAATAATAATAATAATCTTTATTTAAAGAAGGTTACACAAATAGTAGTACACTAATCTCCCTTGTGGCCTTCTGTCTATTAAGTATTAAACATTATTACTCAACATATAATGAAATAAACAATGTAATAACAAAACACAACATAATTATTCTTCATTAAATGCATCGAAACTATAAGGTAAATACCCATGATGCATACATAATTAATACAATTTTGTTTACATATACAAACAAATGTTATCACAACTTGATATAATCATAAACAAATTAATTTAAACGTACAGACTCCTGAGTAAAGATTTTACTGAACATTACCAAGAGCCAGTGTTGTTATGAATTTTTTATATTGTCTTTTAAATGAAATTAAGGATACACTTTTTTTTAATAGAATCTGGGATTGTATTCCATGTTTCAACACCGGAATATCTGAAGGAGTGTTTATACAATTCAGTGTTGGGTCTTGGCAATACAAGATTATTACGTGTTGCTGATCTCAGGTTATATTTATTTGAGCCTGATGATGGTATGAAATAATCACTTATATATGCAGGTGTCAGATTGTTCAACGCCTTATATACTAATGGTTTAATAATCGATATTTTCACGAACGCACGAACCGTTAACTAAGGGATGAGTTAATACTAGCATATGTTTTATAACCGATAACAAAGTGTCGATAAAAGTATCCGGGAACAAAATCTGAACCTTTTATGTACGCGTTTTATGTGGGGTGACTGAAGTGGTGAAGAAGTGAACGTCTTGCAAGCATGTGGAAACTAACTTATATAACATTCAAAAGGCCGTGTATTGTGCTGGGGAGCCAACTGTGCATTTATGAATTATTTTTATATCTTACTGCACGCTGTTTTAAAAAAAAATGCAGCAAGCGTTCGTTACAAGTTGAAAGCACTCATTGTTATACAAATGGTATCTAGTATTTTCCATATATCCTGAACTAGGTTAGTTAAAACAGACAATGTAAAATTCACGTGAACGTTTCATTCTTTGTGTGCTTGTATCCAATTAAGTTTCAAGCACGCTGTCCTGGACAGACACCCCAAATATCCGGACAGAGGGTTAGTGGTTAGTGAGAGAGATGTCGGTGTAGTGGTCTTACACCTACCTGTTGTGTCATTAATCTTGCTCTGTGTGGGAGCCGGTACCGGGCTGCGAACCCAGTACCTACCAGCCTTATGTCCCATGGTTTAACCACGACATCACCGAGGCCGGTCCACGTGTACTTTCGCTCGGTGTCCTTTCAAATCATTTTAGCGCTGGTTATGGACTGGTGTATCATGTATATTTCACACACCTACGAACATTACATTCAATATGTTATTACAGTGATTTAAAAAAAAAACCATTATAATAAAAAATAATAATAATAAAACACGGAAGTTTGCATTCTTACACCCCTCTTTGGATCCGCTTATATTATTTGTTCTATCTTACCTAGATTGAGTGTTCATGGTTATAAATACACCTTCAGTGTTTTGTCCTGAATCTGGTATAGTGCGCATACATGCATTATGTGGATACTTTAGAGTCATACTTGTATGGCCTTTCTTTTGATTATTGGCATTTCGTCAACTCTTCGTGTCGGTGAATGTTTCAATCCTTAATCCGTGAATGAGCAACAAAACCGGGTGACATTTTATATCTCACAAGCTGTTGAACACCAACCTTGGAGGTAGCTTCTCTAAAACCGTTATTATAAAAACATCAAGTCACAGGTAAAACCTGCTTGGTCACATGTCAGTAAAGCTGATATACGTGTTTTGAAATGCAGACTATGACATAATTATTTCGTGTCAACCACATTAGAATAATAAAACAGAAAATAAACACGGGCAATAATGTTTTACTGCACAGATGTATTTCGGTATGACGTGGATTGTGTGGTGTGATATTATACTTGTTGACATTGGTAACCAGGGTGTAAGGAATCAGTAGCTGGTAATCCCATAAAGCGACAATGTGAGTTTCTTTAGTGCTAGTACCAAACCAGATAGAACAGTGGTTATAATATAGTAGGCGTCAGCAGGTGTTTAGTTTTACACTAGACAGGCACCATATGGAAGACTTCTCCTTGTAAATATGGTTATTCACACTTTCAATTTAAAAAAAACATACTGGAAACAAAGCTTTAAAAACATCCAGACTATCTAAATGATGTTCTTGAATAAACCACAGGAGTTGTTTGGTGACGACAAAAGTACAAGTTTTGTAGTACCACCTTTCCATTAACAATTACGACTAAGATGATGATGCATAGTTTTGAAAATATCCAGAGAAACTATGGGATTCTTGGACAAACTATAAGAGTTGTTTGGCGATGATAAACGTTTCACATTAAGGGAGAGTTTAGAGCATTGACGCACAGTTTCATAGAGAAGTTAAATTATGGAGTTCTTAGAGAAATTGCAAGAGTTGTTCGGTGGTGATAAAGATGGAAGTTCTGCATCAAGGAATGAGTTTAACAATGACTTAAGCAGTGACGCATTGAGGTGGATAGAGGATATGAGAAGCACCGAATCCTACCGGATCACACAGGTTGCATTGGCTGTATGTGGAATCCTCGGAAACATTATCTCCATAGTCGGCTGGTCCGCTAACAAAACCTGGTCTGCGGCTGCGCTCTTCTTGGTAAGTCTGGCCGTCTTCGACGTTGTCTTTCTTACGGGAAGTACATTGGAAGTGATACTGAGGATGATAAATATTCAGAAGATGGCCAGTGTGCAAACGTACAAAGGCTTTTACGTCGGCGCTTCGTGTATTAGTGATTTCGGAATTCAGGGTTCCAGTTTGATGACTGTTGCTATAGCAACAGAGCGGCTAGTGGCAGCCATTAAGCCACAGCGAGTGGCCTTCATATGTTATCTCTTAAGGGCAAAGATCGTTGTCATGATGGCCGTAGTTGTCTGTATCCTGCGATTTATCACCCGTCTGTTGTACGAAATACCTGTTGTAATACGACACACTGGCGATAGCGATGCTTCAACTGATGCCGATACTACAGTGTCGTCTGTTGAAACGGAAAGCATCAATGTGACGTCATCCAAGCAGACGACTTTCATTATCAGTAATGAAGAATGGACGTACATTAGACTGGTTCTGGATATTAGTTTAGTCTACACCATACCGTGGCTTCTTCTGTTTGTGTTCAACATTGTCACAGTTGTGGCTCTGAAAAATGGAGAGTGGAAGCAGACGATAAAACTAGTGTTTAAGTTCAAGCCGAAAAAGAATCTCTGTTCAAAGATTAGATTTCAAAAGCGGTTGTTTTACGCAGTGATCGCTTTATCGAGTGTCTCTATTATAACATATCCGGTTGCCGTGGTGGCTCGACTGGTCACTTCTGACGTCAGAAAGGTGTTCAGTCCGCTTGTTAATATTCTAATCCTGGTTAAAATTATTAACAGCGGCATTAACTTTGTTATCTATTATTGTATCAATTCTAAATTCAGAAGAAGAATTTTAAACATCATGTTTTGCATGCGAGACGACTTTAATGACTGGCGACGTAACTGTATATATTATTAAACGTTATGATACTAGTTTCAAGGATATGTACTGTTTTAGCATAACATTTAATTTGAACTACTACTAACATCAGAATGACACATTTGTTACTCCAATGTCCAATCTATGATAATCAACAAAATGTCGAAATGTCGAAATGTTTAAGAAGGTTCAACAGTTTATAGGTACACCAAACGTTATTGACAAACTTTTAACACAATTCTCTCTCTCTCTCTCTCTCTCTCTCTCTCTCTCTCTCTCTCTCTCTCTCTCTCTCTCTCTCTCTCTCTCTCTCTCTCTCTCTCTCTCTATATATATATATATATATATATATATATATATATATCGCAAACATATTCTAATTCTGTCAATCAAAGATAAAAAGGGTCTAACAGCCAAATATTATATCTAATAAACTAGTGTCAACGCCATTGAATAGCTAAGAATTATTTAATGTTTTTTCTCTATAAAAGAGCTTCATACACTTTTCCGCTATCAAATACTGTGTAGCTATTGAAGATAGATTGTCATGTTGGCTTTATAACAGTCTGCTAATACCTGGTTTTGCGACAGTTAATGTAAACAAATCTGAAGGTGGCTCTGTGGCATACGACCTTACAGTCTAGACTAAAGTGACGCAAATAGTTTCTGAAATGGATTAAATACCATTAGCCAGTGAGAGGTGGTGACAATCGGAGCCATATTGTTTAGATTAAAGAAACAAATAGTGAAATCCAGTATATTTGTGTATATATATTTGTTTAATTTAAACTCATATTTATTTTACATGTATTTGTTAATTTGTTTATTTATGTCAACTAACAAAGAAGCAAGTATTAAAATATATCATTTATCTTTCTCTCTTTTCAGATGTCGAATATTTGTTAATAAAATGTCTTACACACTCGTTGATGATAACATCATTGATTATTTATGATAACACACACAAATATTCCACATATATGTGTTATCGATTTAAAAACATAAGGCTGGCTGCTTCTAAGTAATGAACCGGTCACCACATCCAATCAAACAGGCACGATAAAAATTGATAGCTTTATGAAGTATAAGTTAACCTGGAAGTAGTTGCTCAGTGGTGCATATAAGTGCAAGCGTTGTAATTAAATTTTAGTTGGAATGGACGTTTGAATTTGTTTTAAACCATGTTTTTGAGGATATGTTTTGTAATACCTAACTGTAAGATAAATATTATATAACGAACACAGGTGAATACGACGTGTGGGAGACCGTATAACTCAGCTGTGTTTAATACGAATGCTAAATGTGTGACACATAATGATACAAGTGTTTGTTTGTTTGTTGTTATTGTTGGGGGTGGGGGGAGTTGGGAGGTGTTGTTTTGTTGTTGTTTTATTTAGGGGTTTTTTTGTTGTTGAGACACTAAGTTTGGTTAATCTGCAAACCTGTAGCACGTCTAGTTAAAGTTGTAATAGAGTGAAACAAGAGTCTGTAAAAATAGACACTAAGTTTGGTTAATCTGCAAACCTGTAACACGTCTGATTAAAGTTGTAATAGAGTGAAACAAGAGTCTGTAAAAATAGACACTAAGTTCGGTTAATCTGCAAACCTGTAACACGTCTGATTAAAGTTGTAATAGAGTGAAACAAGAGTCTGTAAAAATAGACACTAAGTTCGGTTAATCTGCAAACCTGTAACACGTCTGATTAAAGTTGTAATAGAGTGAAACAAGAGTGTGTAAAAATAGACACTAAGTTCGGTTAATCTGCAAACCTGTAACACGTCTGGTTAAAGTTGTAATAGAGTGAAACAAGAGTGTGTAAAAATAGACACTAAGTTCGGTTAATCTGCAAACCTGTAACACGTCTGGTTAAAGTTGTAATAGAGTGAAACAAGAGTGTGTAAAAATAGACACTAAGTTCGGTTAATCTGCAAACCTGTAACACGTCTAGTTAAAGTTGTAATAGAGTGAAACAAGAGTGTGTAAAAATAGACACTAAGTTTGGTTAATCTGCAAACCTGTAACACGTCTGTAAAAAATAGACACTAAGTTTAGTTAAACGTCTAGTTAAAGTGAAACAAGAGTGTAATAGAGTGAAACAAGAGTGTAATAGAGTGAAACAAGAGTGTAAAAACAAGAGTCTGTAAAAATAGACACTAGGTTAATCTGTAGTTTGGTTAATCTGCAAACCTGTAACACGTCTAGTTAAAGTTGTAATAGAGTGAAACAAGAGTCTGTAAAAATAGACACTAAGTTTGGTTAATCTGCAAACCTGTAACACGTCTAGTTAAAGTTGTAATAGAGTGAAACAAGAGTCTGTAAAAATAGACACTAAGTTTGGTTAATCTGCAAACCTGTAACACGTCTGGTTAAAGTTATAATAGAGTGAAACAAGAGTGTGTAAAAATAGACACTAAGTTTGGTTAATCTGCAAACCTGTAGCACGTCTGGTTAAAGTTGTAATAGAGTGAAACAAGAGTGTGTAAAAATAGACACTAAGTTTGGTTAATCTGCAAACCTGTAACACGTCTAGTTAAAGTTGTAATAGAGTGAAACAAGAGTGTGTAAAAATAGACACTAAGTTTGGTTAATCTGCAAACCTGTAACACGTCTGGTTAAAGTTGTAATAGAGTGAAACAAGAGTGTGTAAAAATAGACACTAAGTTTGGTTAATCTGCAAACCTGTAGCACGTCTAGTTAAAGTTGTAATAGAGTGAAACAAGAGTCTGTAAAAATAGACACTAAGTTCGGTTAATCTGCAAACCTGTAACACGTCTGATTAAAGTTGTAATAGAGTGAAACAAGAGTCACTAAGTTCGGTTAAAAACCTAGACAAGAGTCTAAGTTTGGTTAATCTGCAAACCTGTAACACGTCTGGTTAAAGTTGTAATAGAGTGAAACAAGAGTCTGTAAAAATAGACACTAAGTTCGGTTAATCTGCAAACCTGTAACACGTCTGGTTAAAGTTGTAATAGAGTGAAACAAGAGTGTGTAAAAATAGACACTAAGTTCGGTTAATCTGCAAACCTGTAACACGTCTGGTTAAAGTTGTAATAGAGTGAAACAAGAGTGTGTAAAAATAGACACTAAGTTCGGTTAATCTGCAAACCTGTAACACGTCTGGTTAAAGTTGTAATAGAGTGAAACAAGAGTGTGTAAAAATAGACACTAAGTTCGGTTAATCTGCAAACCTGTAACACGTCTGGTTAAAGTTGTAATAGAGTGAAACAAGAGTGTGTAAAAATAGACACTAAGTTTGGTTTGGTTAATCTGCAAACCTGTAACACGTCTAGTTAAAGTTGTAATAGAGTGAAACAAGAGTGTGTAAAAATAGACAAACCTAAGTTTTAAAGGTTAATCTGCAAACCTGTAACACGTCTAGTTAAAGTTGTAATAGAGTGAAACAAGAGTGTGTAAAAATAGACACTAAGTTTGGTTAATCTGCAAACCTGTAACACGTCTAGTTAAAGTTGTAATAGAGTGAAACAAGAGTCTGTAAAAATAGACACTAAGTTTGGTTAATCTGCAAACCTGTAACACGTCTGGTTAAAGTTATAATAGAGTGAAACAAGAGTGTGTAAAAATAGACACTAAGTTTGGTTAATCTGCAAACCTGTAGCACGTCTGGTTAAAGTTGTAATAGAGTGAAACAAGAGTGTGTAAAAATAGACACTACGTTTGGTTAATCTGCAAACCTGTAACACGTCTAGTTAAAGTTGTAATAGAGTGAAACAAGAGTGCACTAAATCTGCAAACCTGTAACACGTCTAGTTAAAGTTGTAATAGAGTGAAACAAGAGTGTGTAAAAATAGACACTAAGTTTGGTTAATCTGCAAACCTGTAACACGTCTAGTTAAAGTTGTAATAGAGTGAAACAAGAGTGTGTAAAAATAGACACTAAGTTTGGTTAATCTGCAAACCTGTAACACGTCTGGTTAAAGTTAAAGTTGTAATAGAGTGAAACAAGAGTCTGTAAAAATAGACAAACTAAGTTTGGTTAATCTGCAAACCTGTAACACGTCTGGTTAAAGTTGTAATAGAGTGAAACAAGAGTGTGTAAAAATAGACACTAAGTTCGGTTAATCTGCAAACCTGTAACACGTCTGACAAGAGTGTGTAAAAATAGACACTAAGTTCGGTTAATCTGCAAACCTGTAACACGTCTAAAAGTTGTAATAGAGTGAAACAAGAGTGTGTAAAAATAGACACTAAGTTCGGTTAATCTGCAAACCCGTAACACGTCTGATTAAAGTTGTAATAGAGTGAAACAAGAGTGTGTAAAAATAGACACTAAGTTTGGTTAATCTGCAAACCTGTAACACGTCTGGTTAAAGTTGTAATAGAGTGAAACAAGAGTCTGTAAAAATAGACACTAAGTTCGGTTAATCTGCAAACCTGTAACACGTCTGATTAAAGTTGTAATAGAGTGAAACAAGAGTGTGTAAAAATAGACACTAAGTTTGGTTAATCTGCAAACCTGTAACACGTCTGGTTAAAGTTGTAATAGAGTGAAACAAGAGTCTGTGTAAAAATAGACACTAAGTTTGGTTAATCTGCAAACCTGTAACACGTCTGGTTAAAGTTGTAATAGAGTGAAACAAGAGTGTGTAAAAATAGACACTAAGTTTGGTTAATCTGCAAACCTGTAACACGTCTGGTTAAAGTTGTAATAGAGTGAAACAAGAGTCTGTAAAAATAGACACTAAGTTTGGTTAATCTGCAAACCTGTAACGTCTACGTCTAAGTTTGTTAAAGTTGTAATAGAGTGAAACAAGAGTGTGTAAAAATAGACACTAAGTTTGGTTAATCTGCAAACCTGTAACACGTCTGGTTAAAGTTGTAATAGAGTGAAACAAGAGTCTGTAAAAATAGACACTAAGTTTGGTTAATCTGCAAACCTGTAACACGTCTGGTTAAAGTTGTAATAGAGTGAAACAAGAGTGTGTAAAAATAGACACTAAGTTCGGTTAATCTGCAAACCTGTAACACGTCTGGTTAAAGTTGTAATAGAGTGAAACAAGAGTGTGTAAAAATAGACACTAAGTTCGGTTAATCTGCAAACCTGTAACACGTCTGGTTAAAGTTGTAATAGAGTGAAACAAGAGTGTGTAAAAATAGACACTAAGTTTGGTTAATCTGCAAACCTGTAACACGTCTGGTTAAAGTTGTAATAGAGTGAAACAAGAGTGTGTAAAAATAGACACTAAGTTTGGTTAATCTGCAAACCTGTAACACGTCTGGTTAAAGTTGTAATAGAGTGAAACAAGAGTGTGTAAAAATAGACACTAAGTTTGGTTAATCTGCAAACCTGTAACACGTCTAGTTAAAGTTGTAATAGAGTGAAACAAGAGTGTGTAAAAATAGACACTAAGTTCTGGTTAATCTGCAAACCTGTAACACGTCTGGTTAAAGTTGTAATAGAGTGAAACAAGAGTGTGTAAAAATAGACACTAAGTTTGGTTAATCTGCAAACCTGTAACACGTCTGAAAAGTTGTAATAGAGTGAAACAAGAGTGTAAAAATAGACACTAAGTTTGGTTAATCTGCAAACCTGTAACACGTCTGGTTAAAGTTGTAATAGAGTGAAACAAGAGTGTGTAAAAATAGACACTAAGTTTGGTTAATCTGCAAACCTGTAACACGTCTAGTTAAAGTTGTAATAGAGTGAAACAAGAGTCTGTGTAAAAATAGACACTAAGTTTGGTTAATCTGCAAACCTGTAACACGTCTGGTTAAAGTTGTAATAGAGTGAAACAAGAGTGTGTAAAAATAGACACTAAGTTTGGTTAATCTGCAAACCTGTAACACGTCTAGTTAAAGTTGTAATAGAGTGAAACAAGAGTGTGTAAAAATAGACACTAAGTTTGGTTAATCTGCAAACCTGTAACACGTCTAGTTAAAGTTGTAATAGAGTGAAACAAGAGTGTGTAAAAATAGACACTAAGTTTGGTTAATCTGCAAACCTGTAACACGTCTGTTGTAATAGAGTGAAACAAGAGTGTGTAAAAATAGACACTAAGTTTGGTTAATCTGCAAACCTGTAACACGTCTGTTGTTAAAGTTGTAATAGAGTGAAACAAGAGTCTGTAAAAATAGACACTAAGTTTGGTTAATCTGCAAACCTGTAACACGTCTGGTTAAAGTTGTAATAGAGTGAAACAAGAGTGTGTAAAAATAGACACTAAGTTTGGTTAATCTGCAAACCTGTAACACGTCTAGTTAAAGTTGTAATAGAGTGAAACAAGAGTCTGTAAAAATAGACACTAAGTTTGGTTAATCTGCAAACCTGTAACACGTCTGATTAAAGTTGTAATAGAGTGAAACAAGAGTCTGTAAAAATAGACACTAAGTTCGGTTAATCTGCAAACCTGTAACACGTCTGGTTAAAGTTGTAATAGAGTGAAACAAGAGTCTGTAAAAATAGACACTAAGTTCGGTTAATCTGCAAACCTGTAACACGTCTGGTTAAAGTTGTAATAGAGTGAAACAAGAGTCTGTAAAAATAGACACTAAGTTCGGTTAATCTGCAAACCTGTAACACGTCTGGTTAAAGTTGTAATAGAGTGAAACAAGAGTGTGTAAAAATAGACACTAAGTTCGGTTAATCTGCAAACCTGTAACACGTCTGGTTAAAGTTGTAATAGAGTGAAACAAGAGTGTGTAAAAATAAGAGACACTAAGTTCGGTTAATCTGCAAACCTGTAACACGTCTGGTTAAAGTTGTAATAGAGTGAAACAAGAGTGTGTAAAAATAGACACTAAGTTTGGTTAATCTGCAAACCTGTAACACGTCTAGTTAAAGTTGTAATAGAGTGAAACAAGAGTGTGTAAAAATAGACACTAAGTTTGGTTAATCTGCAAACCTGTAACACGTCTAGTTAAAGTTGTAATAGAGTGAAACAAGAGTGTGTAAAAATAGACACTAAGTTTGGTTAATCTGCAAACCTGTAACACGTCTAGTTAAAGTTGTAATAGAGTGAAACAAGAGTCTGTAAAAATAGACACTAAGTTTGGTTAATCTGCAAACCTGTAACACGTCTGGTTAAAGTTGTAATAGAGTGAAACAAGAGTGTGTAAAAATAGACACTAAGTTTGGTTAATCTGCAAACCTGTAACACGTCTGGTTAAAGTTGTAATAGAGTGAAACAAGAGTGTGTAAAAATAGACACTAAGTTTGGTTAATCTGCAAACCTGTAACACGTCTAGTTAAAGTTGTAATAGAGTGAAACAAGAGTGTGTAAAAATAGACACTAAGTTTGGTTAATCTGCAAACCTGTAGCACGTCTAGTTAAAGTTGTAATAGAGTGAAACAAGAGTGTGTAAAAATAGACACTAAGTTTGGTTAATCTGCAAACCTGTAAAAATAGACACGTCTAGTTAAACGTCTGTAATAATAGAGTGAAACAAGAGTCTGTAAAAATAGACACTAAGTTTGGTTAATCTGCAAACCTGTAACACGTCTGGTTAAAGTTGTAATAGAGTGAAACAAGAGTCTGTAAAAATAGACACTAAGTTTGGTTAATCTGCAAACCTGTAACACGTCTGGTTAATCTGCAAACCTGTAACACGTCTGGTTAAAGTTGTAATAGATCCCAGTTATTAATAAAGTGACTTTTTGTGAAACTCTTGGGGAAAAGCCCATTGCTCAGTCAATTTGACCCACATCAGACCTTTGACGTAGCATCAGGCCTTCTGTTAGGTCAAAAGACCGGCCTCGGTGGCGTCGTGGTAGGCCATCGGTCTACAGGCTGGTAGGTACTGGGTTCGGATCCCAGTCGAGGCATGGGATTTTTAATCCAGATACCGACTCCAAACCCTGAGTGAGTGCTCCGCAAGGCTCAATGGGTAGGTGTAAACCACTTGCACCGACCAGTGATCCATAACTGGTTCAACAAAGGCCATGGTTTGTGCTATCCTGCCTGTGGGAAGCGCAAATAAAAAATCCCTTGCTGCTAATTGGAAGAGTAGCCCATATAGTGGCGACAGCGGGTTTCCTCTCAAAATCTGTGTGGTCCTTAACCATATGTCTGACGCCATATAACCGTAAATAAAATGTGTTGAGTGCGTCGTTAAATAAAACATTTCTTTCTTTCTGTTAGGTCAACAGCAAAGAATGATTTTTCGAAAAACAGCTGATTCTTCACGGATGCTAGTTTGGACATTTTGGTCTTATCACATTTGTACATCTACTCTAATGGAAGGAAGGAAACTGGATTTAACGTGCCCCTATCCACAAGGGTTCAGGCACGCCCACTTCGGATTTAGCCTCTGACATCGCCAGTGACCAACTCCGAAGCAGGAGTATCTCAGTTGGTGAGGAAGTGGTATATAAGCACGTTAACCTAGTTACCTACCTACCTGTGAGCAGGAGGACACAAGTTCAGTCCCGACTTTTGAAAGTGGGATATTAACCTTTGACTGTAATAAAAATATGTGTTCAGATCAGAACGCATTTAAAACAACAAGCAGAATAAATAACACTATTTTATTGATTAATATCACATAAAATAGGGATCTGAATTTATTGTTTTAGACAGATCGGTATGATGCAATGCAGGTATGAACACATACAAATAATAATACAATTTATCTTGCTACCTACACCCGTTACTACAGGTGTTGTTCATTGTTTATTAAGCTTTCAAAGAGGCGCGATTATTTCATAACACTTTCTGTGGTGTCCTAATTACTGGGGAAAGGAAGGAAGGAAATGGTTTATTTAACGACGCACCCAACACATTTTATTTACGGTTATATGGCGTCGGATACTGGGGAAATGTCGTCATTGTTTAAAAGGTGACCACTGGCAACAGTAGAGGTATGATCGCATGCCGGTGTAGACAGTAGGGACAAGATCGCGCGCCTGAGCAGACAGAGCTAATTATTACATGGCCTGTTCTTTTGTTCTTGAATTTGCATCCGAACTCCGGAATAGAAGGCGTGTGTGTGTGTGTGTGTGTGTGTGTGTGTGTGTGTGTGTGTGTGTATGTGTATACACATACACACGCACGCGCACACACGCTGTGACGGTACATGCTCTTAAATTTGTTTTCGCCTGTGGCGATTTTAATTGTGTTAGAGGGCCGTGTGCAGTTTAATTGCACTTAAGCCCAGATGGGCAACTTGTTACGTAATACTTCGCGCGATCGGGCATTCCAATATGCACTTAGTCCAGCTGTAGAGGCCATGTGGCGAGTAGTTACGTAATACCTCTGCGAGTGCGGTTTCGACGACCGTGATTTGGCGACGATGGCGTCAGTAAGTCTGACGATCAGAGAGAAATATACCGCTTGGTCGCGTTGGAAATATCAGATGATAGGGGGAGGTACCGCCTTGTACCCACAGGCGTTTTCTGATTTTTGAATAAATAGCTAGGATTTAGAGATATCTAGGAGAACCAGAATAGGAAGGCTCCCAGGGAACGTAGTCCGTTGGACTTTGGTAAATATTTTTTTATTTCTGCTCTGTGTATAACCTTGATGTGATTGATGTGACCTTAAATATTTTAATACTGTATTATACCAATATTCTTTAGACAGTGTCTTCGGTCATCTGACGAAGTAAATCGTAGACTTTTTGTTCTAACATTATATGAGTATTTGGTAATATAAAGCTTAGCCAGTCATCCTAGAAGACCTGGGTAAACTGTAGGTTATTGTCTTTATTGTGATAGGTACCAGTATTAATTCTGTGTTACAAGGTTACTGAATGAGTAGTTAGGGTTAATTAAAAATTAACCCGTTAGGAATAGAGCTGTAATTCCTTTATTAATTAAGTTCCCCAGGAAGCGTTCCTAAATTATCACACGTTACTGAACGAGTAGTAAGGGTTAATTAAAAATTAACCAGTTAGGAATGGTGTTGTAATTCCTTTATTAATTAACTTCTCCTGGAAGCGTTTCTCAATTATCACACGCGTGGGTGTTGTGTAACGGTGAAGTGATTCGCATATTGTGTAACTAGACACCTAGAGATTAACTAATTAAGTGATCAGTTCTGGGTTGTTATTATTGCTATTATTAATTAACTACTACGGCTGTACATTTGTCAACGTAGATTAATACAGATTCCAAAGTGTATTGTGTTTTTGTTGTGTTTCTAGTGAGCTAAACGTGCTATAAATATATATACTTTATATAAGATCGTATCTCTGATCATACCTAGAGACGAGCCATACTAGGGTTTAACAGCCTGTTACAGAGAGATCTAATAGATATACAGTTAGGAGAGATATTTTGATAATCGTGTTTTATTCAGTTACGGGAATTATAGAATCCCCGTGACACACGCATAAAACGTTTGTGTTTAATTATGAAATACAAACCCCATATTTTTTATCGTTCTAGGCTTGGTACCGTTCACTAGTGTAGGCAGGATTTTATATTGGGATGGGGGGGGGGGGGGGGGGGGCAAGGGGGAACAACCCACACTATGATTTTATAAAATTTAATAGTTTAAAAAAGAATGTTTGATGGGGGGTGGGGTTGGGATGTGTTCCCGTGGGCCCCCTCCCTACGCCACTGCAGGAAAGGCGCATGGCCGTAACATTTTTCAGAGACACTTTAGTGGGTTATGTTTGTTGTATCTGTGAAAATGATGGTCCTTTCCATTACGTACGGGTTCTGTTTAAGAACCACTTCCATGCAAACCTTGTGATTGTCGGTTTGTTTAAAGTTCGGAAAAACTGCTGCTTTGATACATCCAAACACTAAACAATTATTCACCATATTTTACATTTGAAAACTATCTCAAAAAAATATTCCATCCATACAGTTCAATTCAACAGAATAAGAATTTCGCGTTTTAAGAATACACGTGTTCCACCTTCCCAATAAAATGTCTGAAAGGCTGCGAATCACGCTTTCATGTTATGCCGGTTAGTGCGTCACGGGGTCACGTTTCTTAGCTATTGGATTCGACAGGCGTTTTGGCAAGCGATGGGACAAACGCGACTTTTTATTGCGAATATATTAAAAATGGATACATTTTTAAAAATTTATTTTATTGATACTTCATATGTATTGTAAAAGGTATACGTAGATACCAAACAATCGTGAATTACGTTTTTGATAAACGTGGACCTTTAATAGAGAACATATGCCGTAGTGTTTAAAAACTAGGGTCTGTCACTTTAATACCGAAGCGCTTTTCACATAAAGTGTGTAAACTGTCAAATAAATGTTTATGGTTATGGCAAGTCGCGCAGGTTTAATAGCGGAATCATTAAACTGTAACACCAGTTATAGTCCAGGCCCTTGGGGATATTATTGTGCAGATTTGTCTACAAGCATGAAATTTGGCACAGATGTAGATCAAGACATGCTGAATTCATTTTTTGAGGGCGCCAAGGCCGGCGCTCGTTGTAGCAGCCATATTGGCGAAATCGCCGTTCGTTACTTGATTTGGTCATAACTTCAAAACTGTAAGTCACAGGATCATAAATAATGACTCTTTGTATAGGTTTTCGATGACAAGGAATTCAAATATGAACCCTGTTTTGAGATAGGATGGCTATTTAGACAATTATGTGGCAATAATATCTCTATGGGCATAAATTTAGGCTAACCTTTACAGCTTCAAAGCCCTTTGTCCCACACGAATTAATTCGTTTTCAGGCATGGAAATGTATACCTTCCACTAATGCTTGTTAAATGTTTATTTATTCACAGCTTTCCCCCATATATATTCATCAAAGGTGAATAACTACTCCAGATTATTTTGGTTCGCGTAATTGGTGGTGGCTAACATATGTTTTTCGGTGTTTTTCCAGGTGTGTGTCACAGTAGAAATAGCAAGCTAGAGTAACGATAACAGCTGGATTAGTGGTGGTACTACAGTATTGGTGGTGGTGATCTATAAAGAAAACACTCACTTGTGATATTGTCAAAATGGTTCTGAATTGGGAACTTTGCTGTCTTTGTCAATCTCAGAAAAACGAACAATTGCAAACACCAAAGGAGGAAGGACTTTTAACTCTTGAAAGAGACTTGAATGACTTTCGGGAAATCAATGCTGTCCCCTTTGGTACTAGTCTCGTTTGATGATCTAAATGATGGTTCGGGTATTGCGGCAACACTCCGAGCAAATAATGCAAAATATCACAAAACATGCAGGAGTTACTGCAGCAGTTCACGTGTGAAAAGGCTGCGTCAAAAGCAGGAGTCCGGTGCCAACAGTTCCCCCAAGAAACTCAGGGCAGCTACGACATCAGCTGAAAAAGATCGTCATATTAACTGCTGCATTCTCTGTGAAGGATATGACCAAAGCAATTTACGTGAGGTCGCAACTGCCAACGTAGATGCAAACCTAAAATGTTGGGCAAAGTCCAATAACAATTTTACCTTATTGGGTAAACTGATAACACAAGCTGCTGATGCCCATGCTGGTGATACTTACTATCATGTCCAGTGTTACCTGCATCTGCGAGATACAGCACGTGCCAGCAGCCGCCGAGAAGCCACAGGCTCTGCTCCACCTCAGTTTGATCCACTTGTCACAGAGCAAATAGTTGCTCTAGGTGAGGATTCTGAATCAGTATTTAAGCTATCAGCACTTCGGCAGATGTATCGAACATTGATGAAAGAACAGGGAAGTCCGTGCCCTGATCCTAGGGATCCTCATTCAACACGGTTCAAAGAATATCATCTCAGTCTTCTTCCTGAATGGGTTGAATTTTCACAGGGGAAGGATGTCTACTTAACAAATAGTGCAAAGGTCGCTGATTTACTTGCGAAAACTCATGATTTCAAAATTGACCAAGATGAAGCTCTATTACTGATGCGGGCAGCAGTGATTTTGCGCAAGCGTTGTCTCCAGAAGCAAGAACCCTTCAATGGCTCTTTCGCACCAAACTGCTTAACATCTCCAGTACCAGTAGAGCTCTGTAGCTTCATCAATATCATTCTCCAAGGTTCATCAATTTTACGAGAACAAGGCAATGTTGAAATGTATGAACAGGTACATGGCCGGACAAAAATAGCATGTGTCATCTCTCAACTGCTCATTTATAACACATTCAGTGGTACACACCATGCCACTAAGACGAGTACCATACGACACACGAAAGATCGTGAAACACCATTCCCACTATACCAAGGCCTAAAGATGCATGGAGATGGACGACACAAGAAACAGCTCGAAAATGCCCATGATTTTGGACTAGCAGTGTCCTATGACCGTGTTATGGAGGTGAAACGAGCTATTGCACAAGCAGTGTGCAAGCGCCATGCTGAGGATGGAGTTATTGTGCCAACCAATCTTGTCACCTATGATATGGACAACTTGGACAGTGACAATAAGGGGAATGTTTCACAGGGTGAGTTTCAATGCACTGCGTTGAGTACAACTAACCACCTCTCAGCAGATAACCATGGAGTACTACGAGATCCGATACAGCTGGATTTCTCTGATACATCTGTGCCTCACCTACCTGACTCATATACAATCATACACCCAGTTCCACTAAACAACACGGCCTTGTTCGGACCTGCAGCCATCAACAATCAGCTTCGGCCCTCTCACAGTCTGGTACAAACAGCAAAGATCAAAGACGAATCCTGGATGGCACATGTCGCTACAGTCTAGCAGCAGGACACACTTCCAGAAGATGAAATCATCACATCGTCAGGGTACAACTCTCCTCAAATGAATGATGACTCTCTAAAGCCAAAAGCAGTTATTGGAGTTCTCACGCTCTTTCCTGAAAAAGCGGCCTCGCCTGCAATGATAAACCATGCAATGCGACTCACTATGTGAGGCACAGAGTTTCTGAATCCTGGGCAGGTTGGTGTCCTTGGAGCTGATCAACCAATATATGCTATAGCAAAGCAACTACAGTGGGCATTTCCAGATATTATAGGAGAAGATAAGTTGGTTCTATTGATGGGAGCTTTGCATATTGAAGACAAAGTTCATCTAATGATCGGAAAGTTGCTACGTGATTCAGGGTGGACTACAGTACTTTCTCAGGCACAGGTTCTAACATCTGGTCTGGCACAGTCAGCACTCAATGAGCATCATATCAAGCGCACACGGTATGCACATCAAGTGTCCCTGATGTCTCTTTTCATCCTAAAACAGAAGGCATACACTGCTTACTGTTCTAATATCCAGGGGCCACCTGAGCCACAGGGGATATGGCATCGAGTGTCCAGAACTGAAAATCCACAGTTCGAGTACTGGTCTACAATCATGGATCTTGAACTTTTGATGTGTCGATTTATCCAGTCTCTACGTGAAGGAGATTTCAATGTCTATGTCCAAGTTTGTGATGAGCTCTGTCCATGGTTTCATGTGATGGATCACGCAAATTATGCACGATGGTTGTCAGTGCATGTGCGGGATATGGTCCAGCTGCCAGATAAACACCCTGATGTATATGCTGAATTTCTCAGAGGAAACTTCGTCGTTCAAAAATCACAACACAAGTTCAGTCTCATTGGAAAGGATCAATCTCACGAACAGTCCAATAAGAGTATGCAGGCACACGGCGGGGCAGCTGGGCTATATGAGAATCCTGAAGCACTCACACTTTTCATGCTGGCAGGTCCTGACTGCTCGCGGTGTTGAAGAGTTTGAAGCCATCCTAGACACCACATCTTCGAACACTGCTCATCATAAAGAAGTACACAGTTTGCAGGTTAAGTTTAGAAAGGATGTTCTGGCATTTGTTGAGACGGTAGAGCAGTGGGGCAATCCATTCACTGCAAGTCAGGAACTTGTTGCTCTTGACACACTAGAAGTTATGGAACAAGAAGTTGTCAGATCCCTCTGTCGGGTCCATGAAGTTGGCGAGGACATTCATAAGCAATATGTTTCACAAACACTTGACAAAAGAACAGTGCCAGTGTCAAACACTCTCCGACGGAATAACATTCTGACATTTGCCAATCGTCCTGATCTCACTAAGAAAGGAAACAAAACCAGCAATGTACAGAAGAGAAATATGACTTTGATGACACAACTCTTCTTGTCACTACAATCTCGTCCAGATGCAGACATGGCAGAGTTCTTTCACTTTGAAAATCAACGAGAACCACCAAGTTTGGCAGATCATGGATCTCTACGGTCAGGCTGCAAATCTGACATTGTGGAGTGCATCAAAGCACCAACCGGATAACACGTCGGAGCGAAAACAGCCACAGTTGTTGTGCTGGATATGGCAGCCGTTGTGCATATGGTGCGTCCTACATCAGCAAAAACCTTTGCTGAGTATACTACGAAACACATGATACCATTCTTGAAGTCTCAGATAACCCCAAACCTTGAACGTTTAGATGCTGTATGGGACAACTACCCAGATGTCAGCCTGAAGTCTGTAACACATCAGCGACGTGGCATGGGTGCACGTACAAGGATTGGGGATGGCCGCGCGTGCATACCAAAGCATGACTGGAACAATGGATTCCTCAAAAATGAGGATAACAAAAAAGAGTTATTCCCTTTCCTCAGTGAAGAGATTGTCAAGAATGATCTTGGTGAAAAACTCCTTCTCAGTACCAAATACGAGAGCGTTCTCTGTAATAGGCCATATGATGTATCCGGTCTGCAACCCTGTAACCACAGCGAGGCAGACACAAGGATATTTCTGAATCTGAAGCATGCTGTTGCATATGGACACCAAAGAGCCTGTATTCGTACAGTTGATAGTGATGTGGTTGTCCTTGCGATACACTTCTTCTCCACACTTGGTCTCTCGGAGCTGTGGGTGAACTTCGGTACTGGGGAAAAAATCCATGATATTCCCATCCATGACATCTCCTCCAGTCTTGGGCCTACTAAGTCTCTGGCATTGCCACTTTTCCACGCGATTACAGGATGTGACACGGCATCTCAATTCCTTGGATGTGGTAAAAAGACTGCCTGGGCATCTTGGCACAACACACCAGGTCTTACTGAAACACTTGTGGTACTGACCACTGACCCAAACATCTTCAGCCTAGAGTCTCAGCATATGGAGAACCTGGAACGATTTGTCGTTGTCATGTACAGCAAGACATGTGGATTGGCCAAAGTGAATGAAGCGAGGCATCATCTTTTTACAAGTGGCAAAAGGACTCTGGAGAATATACCACCCACACAGGCTGCTTTGTTTGAGCATATCAAGAGGGCATTGTTGCAGGCAGGGTTTTACTGGAATCAGGCAACGTCAGTTCAGCAGGAAACTCCAGACTTCAGTGAATGGGGGTGGTACAAGGATGACCGCGATGTCTGGATGCCACATTGGACAACTCTTGAAGATGCTAGTAAAGCCTGCTCCACCCTTTTGCATTGTGGTTGTGAAAAATCATGTACTGGTAACTGTAAATGCAGTAAAGCTGGAGTCCACTGCACATCTCTTTGTAAATGTGAAGGTGGGTGTGTGAACAATAATGAATAATTTGGCATAAATTGAAAGCTTCAGTAGCTAAACTGGCCATATGACTTTTTATATCTCAAAACAGAGTTCATATTTGGATTCCTTGTGGTCGAAAACCTATACAAACAGTCATTATTTATGGTCCTGTGACTTATAGCTTTCAAGTTATGACCAAATCAAGTAACGAACGGCGGCCATTTTGGATTTCGCCAATATGGCTGCCACAACGAGCGCCGGCCTTGGCGCCCTCAAAAAATGAATTTAGCATGTCTTGATCTACATCTGTGCCAAATTTCATGCTTGTAGACAAATCTGCACAATATCCCCCCTATAGCTCCCCAAGGGCCTGGACTATTAGGTGTTCGGGAGGCCGAGCGCTCGCAGCACTGGTACCGTCACTGGTACCATTCACCTAACGTTAAACTAGTGTAGCGTGCGGTCGTGATCACTGGCCAACCCGAAACTGCCTCAATGTGTTAAGCTCATTCACCTAACGTTATTCTAGTTATTTCTGATTTACGTACATATACCGTTTACTGACACGTTTTTCTCCTTTCTGTAAAAGTTAGTTTTGTTTAACGACACCACTAGAGCACATTGATTTATTAATAAATCTGCTATTGGATGTCAAACATTTGGTCATTCTGACATACAGTATTAGAAAAGAAACCAGCTACATTTTTGTATTAGTAGCAAGGGATCTTTTATATGCACCGCCCTACAGACAGGATAGCACATATCACATCCTTTGATATACCAGTCGTGATGCAATGGCTGGAACGAGAAATAGCCCAAAGGGGCTCACCGACGGAGATCAATCCCAGATCGATCACGCTTTATCAATGGGCTGATCCTCCCACCCATCCACCCCAACCCCCCTTAGTGTGAAGATGCGTGTGTAAATCAGTAAAATTAGGTGTAGACATGTCTGTGTAGTTGTTTTGAGTGCAAGGGCGGTCCCCGTTTACATCCGTTTACATCCTCTAGTGTTCTAAATTAAAGGGTGACTTCGTCTGGTGAATGACATAACCTTCAGTTTCCCGTGGTCAACGAAGAGGCGCCTCTGGACTTCAGGATCATCCGAATACGTTTTCGCTCTGCCAGACTCACCAGACGCAAACTTTCCTTTCCTCTGCCAGTTACCAGCGGACATGGATCACTCTGCTAGTGATCCAACCGCTGGATCTTAATCTCAGGGAGCACCGAGACTGGAGGGCACGACGGTTGGGTTGACTGGGGGGGGGGGGAGAGGTGGTATGCCACCGGAAGTAGGTTAGGGCTATAGGGCGTTGGCATTTCGGCCGTAGGGGGAGCTAGGAATGTCCGGGGGACTGCCTCCTCCCCCCTCGGGACCCTCTCCTGTTTCGGCCACACTGAAGTTCCCGATACGATGGGTGCCCCTTATAACACTCTGTCCCCCCATTAAATAAACTTCCTGTGGCCTTGGCCCAACCTCCTGGGAAATTAACCTCCATCAAAATTTTAGGGCTAATTTAGAAAGAAAAAATTATGGTATAATTTTATATTTAGAAACGCCCGATCAAAAAATGGCGATCAAAATTTATAATAAAAATTCAATTTATTTTATTTATTAATTTTTATTAGAAATGGCGCATCAAAAATATAGTTGTAAAGTCCCCATACCCCCATTGGCTTAATTTCAAAATTGACCTAAGTAATTTCTGCCCCGGATTGGGCCCCTGACTCCCAGAGGTCGAACCCGAGCATGTTAAAAACATTACGTACGTGCGAGGGCGGTAACAGGTGCGTGTGTAGGAATTTTAAGAAGGGGTTCTAGACTGTGGCGACCGAAGTTTATAGGGGGATCGAGTCATACAACCCCGGAAAATATATTGAGAAAACAAATTCTTGAACAGGGAGGGCTTTCGTCCCCGAACACCACCACCCCCACCCCCACCCCTACCCCCTGCACACACGCCTGCCTTGTATGTAAGCGTGCGTGTTTGTATGTGTAGGTGTGTAGGTGAGGTTTATTAGTAACGATTTTTCGTTCCAGCCAGTGCTCCACAACTGGTGAAACACATGCCGTGGTATGTACTATCCTGTCTGTGGGATGGTGCATATAAAGGATCCCTTGCTGCTAATCGAAAAGAGTAACCCATGAAGTGGCGACAGCGGGTTCCTCTCTCAATATCTGTGTGGTCCTTATAACAACCGAATAACAGCAACACCAAAGGGGTATCTCTACCGATATCTGTTAAATGAATTTTAATTACAAATGTACCTTCTACAACCCATATACAATCAGTATTTAAAGGAAATAGTAAAACGTAGAATATCTGCTCATAAACTAAATATAGAATCCGGCCGATATAGAGGTATTGATAGACAACAAAGAGTATGTACATTTTGCAGTAATAATGAGACAGAAGATGAGTATCATTTTATTATTCAGTGTCCAATATGCAGTGTTTTAAGAAAACAGTTAATAAAAGTTTACTATTATAGACATCATAGTGTTTTTAAACTTATTCAGCTTCTATCCACAGAAAATAACAAAGAACTCAATAAGCTTGGAAATGTTTTATTAAGAGCAAATAAAATCAGGGATCAACTATTGCAATAATATTATAAACTAACACTTGTCGGTTAGTCTGTCTCAATCGGTTCTTATGTAAATGTATCTTAAATGTATAGGTATATTTATTTTGTGTACTTACATAACGTGTTACATAATAATAAAAAAAAAAAAAATTTATACCCACATAACGTGCTATATAGGGTTTTTTCTCATTATTAATTTTTATTATTATTTTATTATATTTTAGTTTAGTTTAGTTTATTGTTTGTTTATTTATTTATTTATTTATTTATTTATTATGATTTTATTATTGTTAGTTTTTAAAATTTAATTTTACCTTTTTTTTTAAAGATTTATGTTGTATGTGTGTCTTTAGTTTCCTTACGCACGTGATCTGTTTATATTTCATATATTCCATATTACTACCCACGTAATTATTTATCATGCATATATGTAGGGTTTATTTCGTTTATTTTAGATATGTATTGATTTTTCATTCATGATTGTGTTTTAGATAGTACTATAGAGCTCCCATCATTATTAGATATTGTAAATATGTATTTATTATATTTTGTTGTTTTTATTATAAAGCTTATAAGTGTATAACTTAAAACAATAAAGAACTTGAACTTGAACAGGTATTATTTATCAAAGATTACTTGAGGCAATTATTGACATAAGGAATATAATTTTCTTACATAACCAGCAAATAATGAACACGAGTTAATTAATAAATGTATGTGTCTACGTCGAATAAGCCATCTTAAAACGTATCTTTTGGAGGCGGAGTGTGGTGGGAGACATGCATTAACATGCACTTGTATAAAAACACAGGGCGGGTTGTAGCCCAGTGGTAAAACGCTCGCCTGATGCGCGATCGATCTGGGATTGATTCCCGTCGGTGTGTCTATTGGGCTATTTCTCGTTCCAGCCAGTGCACCATGACTGGTATATCAAAGGTCGTTGTATGTGTCATCCTTTCAGTTGGATGGTGCATATAAAAGATCCCTTGCTATATGAAAAAATGTAGCGAGTTTACTACATAAAAATTACCAAATACCTGATATCCAATAGCCGATGTGCTCTAGTCGTGTCGTTAAGCAAAACAAGCTTTAACTTTAAACTTTGTATAAAAAGACATTATAATTACGTTACGTTACGTTACGTTACATTATTTTACGTTACTTTAGCGAAGGCCATACAGAAGTGACTGAGTGAGCGTGATTGGGTATGTGCGTTCGTGCGTGAGTGTGTGAGTGAATAATTGAATTAATGTTTTACGTCAACCTAGTTCAAACTAAAAAAGTCAAAAGGTAATGTTATATGAGACAACGAAGAATGAATAAGTTTAATAGTATTAATATAAAATAAGATATTAATCAGCGAACATGCGAGTAGCTAATCGGATGTTTGATGTTTAAAGTAAAACAGCGCACAATGGGGCAGTTAAAACCCCAGGGCACTTCTGTAGAAAGAAACAATACGTGCGTGGTGAAAAGTCAATTACAACCACAACGGAGTTCACGATTACATTTTCTTACTTCTCAGTTCAGCTGATCTCATTTGTAGAAATTAATTGAGAATATTAAATGTTCCTTTGGTTTCCAGTGTGACTGTGTTTTTCTTCAGACGCGTCTCATTGCCTTGTTAACGAGATCATATGGACTCCATTGACTCAGATGGTTATTTGGGTACATACTTTTCTTGTTTCACATAAAATCTATTTTGATCTGCTACAAACATCATGACGCAAGAACGCGCTGTACTTGTCAACCGGCCTGGTGTCGTCTTGGTTAAGCCATCGGACAAAAGGCTGGTAGGTACAGGGTTCGCAGCTGAACTGAACTGAACTGAACTGAACTTTATTTACACTCAGCCTGAGTCAGGCCGTAGTCTACGGCATATGAGGATATATATACATACAGCAGTCAATATAATTGTAATAAGATGGTGGGTGTACATAAATGTACATAAATACAATAAATACATATTAATAAACACAAAAAATACACAGAATATCAGCCAGAGGATTTGAAAGTATTCATAATTAGATTACAAAATATAAAAAGTTTTCTAAGAACACCAGCTTTCTTAAGAGTTGAATAATTTATAAAATTGATATATATTTGGTTTAGACTGACAGAAAGATGGTAAGTAACGCTTTCTTTCATTCTTGAAAAACAAACATGTAAATATATAATGAAACTCATCTCCGATATCGTAATTATTACACAATGGACGTAGTCACATTTGCCAGTGATCATTGTCACCATTTTAGTAGAAGTTGATTAATAAAACTATCATTAATCGGGAGTTGCCTCGGGTCAATATAGTTGTCCTCTGGCCTATAGCAAGGCCAATAAAAAAGCAACTATTTAATACAGTAATAGTGTGAAGGCTCATATAGACTGGGTTCGGCGCGTGCGTGCGTTCCGACTGTTGCGTCTAATGCGTCTGCGGCTTGCGTTTTGGGCATATACACTACATACAATTTTCATTTTCATTTTAACTTGTTTTCGTGCTTATATCCAATTAAGGTTCAAGAACGATGTCCTGGACACACACCTCAGCTATTTGAGCTGTCTGTCCAGGACAGTGGGTTAGTGGTTAATGAGAGAGAAGAGGGTGTAGTGGTTTTACACCTATCCACTGAGTCGTTAAAACTCGCTCTGGGTGGGAGCCGGTACCGGACTGCGAACCCAGTACCTACCAGCCATATGTCCGATGGCTTAACCTCGACACTATTTCATTGCGTTTGGCCGCATGCCTTTTGCAGAAGCAAGTATCGCACACATTCAGTCTAGACGCTTTCACTGAAACAAATGTATTTCGATTGTTTTTATCTAGACCGCATGCACGCGCCGCCTCCAGTCTATATCAGCCTTTACCCAGGTGTTCAAAGTATCGTGGTTCGTATCAAAATGATACCTTACACTGGAAAGTGACGTGTCCTACAGCAGGTATTCATGACGTCACATGCTATAAGCTGATGTGATCTTGTCAGTTTTCATTTATAATAATGTCACTAGACCACATTGTTAAAACACGAAGGTATTAAATAGCATACTAAGCTTGCTACCACGTTGTCTCAAATGTATGTCCCTGGTGAAAATGTGTATTAAAATGTAATTAGGTCGATATATATTTTGTTTAGTCGTGACATTATTGTATTGGCGTGACTGCGAAAATAGCTAAATATTTCTATTAATATAATATATCAGGTTACTACGTTTTCATATCGTGGTTGGTGAGGTTTAGATATATAGAATATCAGGTTACTACGTTTGGATATCGTGGTTGATGAGGTTTAGATAACGGTGTAACAGGCGATCTCCAACGAGGCTCTAATTTGGAACTATATTAACAATTAAAATAATATATAAAGAAAGATTTTAAACCTTCTTATGTTTAACGACAGCACTAGAGAACATTGATTAAATAATTAAACTGGGGGTCAAACACTTGATAATTCTGACATTGTCTTCAGAGGAAACTCGTTACATTTTTTTCCATTAGCAACACTAGAACCTTTACATCCACTTTCTCACAGACAGGACACCACATACCACAAGTTTTGATATACCAGTCGTGATGCACTGGTTGGGATATGGGGGAAAAAACGTGTCTACCGAGTTAAAGAAGACAAATTATATATTGGTTTTCATTTTCATCATTGCATGGAAATGAAAAACCTGTAAAGTTTTAAGAATTGAAGTTTGTTTTGTTTAACGACACCTCTAGAGCATATTGCTTAATTAAACATCGGCTATATTGGATGTCAAACATTTGGTAATTTTGACATATAGTCTTAGAGAGGAAACACGTTTAACCCGCTACATTTTTCCATTAGTAGCAAAGGATATTTTATATGCACCATCCCACAGACAGGATAGCACATTCACGGCCTTTGATATGCCAGTCGTGGTGCATTGGCTGAAACGAGATATATCCCAATGGGCCCACCAACGGGGATCGATTACAGACCAACCACGCATCAAGCGAGAGCTTTACTACTGAGCTACGTCTCGCCCCTTTGAAGTTTTGTTTCACAAATCGAGATTGATGGATGTGGTTTAAAAGCCTGCAGGTGGAGTGTGTATCAAACCTGGAACTGAAACTCTGTGTAATTGGAAATCTGTATACTCATCTTAACCGATAAAATCTAAAACGTTTATTTCAAGTGCCCTGTTTACTGAATGCTACTGTGTGCCTCAGTTGGTTTGTATTCTAATAAGTGGGCGACAGGATAAACTTAATAAATAATATTCCCAATAGTTGACACGGCTTATAGTGACCAACATTAGAAACGCAAGCAGAAATATTTTCCAGTATAGGGTGTCTGTTTGGAATATATTGGAGTATAGCAAACTATTACTGCATTGCTTACACCCATGAAACATGCTAAAATATAGCACAATACTAGTGTTCATGAGTTGTGTGGGTTGGTGGGGGTTTTATTATTATTATTTGTTTGGTGTTTCTGGAAATAAAATAAAGAAAAGTATTACTGAATTGTGGTTCATCGAAGAAATATGTTGAAAACAGTAGACTATTACTACGATGTATTTTAGCTAAGAAATATATTGAAATATAGCAAAATGGTCATGCCTGTATTGTATTTCAAAATAGTTCAATATATCAGAATATTATTCAATTCATAATTATGTTGAAATAGAACGTACTATTACTGATTTGAGTTTTACCTAGAAATAACAACAGTTGAACAGTTGCAATGTAAGGCGTTCGGTATGTGTAGACATAACGGTGGAGGTTTGCCTCTGAAATACATGAGGAAAATCATTGATCACCGTTATACAAGACAATAACCAGTTCTTCGTTTACTGAAAGTAACTTTGTGTAATATCAAGTGTTTATTGAGTCACTTTGTGTAAACTTGAATGACAAAACCGTATTCCGTGATTAAAATCGTAGCTCAGCACAAGGCAGAGTTGGAAAGATGTTTTAGGCAAAGTCGAGATTACTTCCATGATCGACTATCAGGTGCTCGTCTTCAGGAGGTTCCCTACTCCCATAGGAGTTCTGTATCAGGATGTTTCATGGTTCCTGCAACACCTGTAGGAGGACTTCCACTCCCAATACTAGCCTAGAAACCCAAACTTGCATAGAATAGAAGGAATAATTGGATGTTTAACGACACCCCAGCACCAGTATCTATTATATCCTGGTGCTACGTGCTATGTGTATGGCGATACATTAAAGAGATGTCACTAGACCAAGCAGAATGTCGCATTAAACTGTCTGGCCGTCAGAGATAGTGGTCTTTGTTGTATGAACAAGTCTATGATGTATTTTGCTACCAAACCAAACTAAAACATACCAACAATTTTCAGGTTACATTTCGGGTTGAGACATGTCTGTCCTAGACACGGGTTCTGGCAGATGGTCCAGGATAGAAATGCGTCATCTATTATATAATTTATGATTGATGCATAGTAGTGAATTAGATAGCTTGAATATTGTTAGATAGTCATGTCTCGGATTCAAAATTAAACCAGTAATTAGTGTAAACGTAGTCTCATGACCATTGGTTACCCTCATACCTTTCTTTAGTAGTTAGATGGCTCGATCCCTATATGAGCTAGTGAAGTATGGTTGCCGATATTTTCTTTGGTGGATGCAACTCTTCGGTGTTGTCGAGTTGTTGCCCAGTGTGTTGAAAGCGTTCGGCTACAGATTGCTGAACTGCTTGCTATGTTATCAAACCACAATCCAGTAACTCTAATGGTTGTTTGTCTACTTTGGCTCGATATGGTTGATGCTGTAGTAATTGCTGTAAGAATATAATACTTTGTATGTTTGTAAATTAATGCTTGACAGTTAGTTTTATCTGTCGGTATGTTCGCACAACACTAGTAGTCATGTTTGTTTACCGTGTGTGTGTGTTTTTGTGTGTGTGTGGGGGGTGTGTGTGTGTGAGTTTTTTTGGGGGGAGGGGGGTGTTGGTTAAAAGCGTTGGCAAAGTGACACTATTATTTTCTATATGACCAAGAAATGATTGGTTACCTTATGTTGTCAAAGCATCATTCACCAACTCTTACGGTCAAATCCTGCAATAGCTGACGATGTCGACATGGTTAAAGCTGTACCAATCAGTGTTAGAATATAAAGCAACTTATAGTTCTGCAAATCAATGCTTCACACATAATACGCCGATGATTGTGATTCGTAGGATGAGTCACGATATTGTCAAACATCTTTTGGACTCTCGTGTTCAGATAAAAGATGTTCAAACAGTTAATAACTCTATCCTTCACATGTTATTTCAAATGTTAAAGTGGTAAAGCGCTCGCTCGATGCGCAGTCGGTCTATGATCGATCCCCGTCGGTGGCCCATTGGGCTATTTCTCGTTCCAGCCAGTGCACCACGACTGGCATAACAAAGGCCATGGTATGTACTACCCGGTCTGTGATGTTGTATATCGAAAAATAGTAGCCCATGAAGTGGTGACAGCGGGTTTCCTCTCTCAATATTTGTGTGGTCCTTAACCATATGTCTGACGCCACATAATCGTAAATAAGATGTGTAGAGTGCGCCATTAAATAAAACATTTCCTTCCTTCCTTCAAATGTTAAATGTGACATGTCCAAACATTCTCTAGCATTCAGCCAGTATTAGCTCCTAGACATCGGCTATCTGTAAGTACATTACGTGATGCATTCCCAGTGTTGCCTGCAATATTAAATAAGCCGCAGTCCACGTTAGGGATACGGCAACAGTAATTGGACTTCAGTAAATGATAATAGTTTATTGTGCGAGTTATTGAGATGGCCTTTGTTGAATGGGCAGTAATGAGTTATTTTGCCCATATTAATTTTTATCGCAGTGCCGATCTCTCTTCTTCCAGGCACGGTCTAATAATTCCTGTTAATAAAGCAGCGTTAAGCCCCACAGATTGTTATGTCGTCTGCAGAGCACGAGCAACAGATGGCGGCAATGTATGCGCGCGCAGATCGATGTCTTCTGGTTAACGGCGAGACGATGTGACCGCTTCCACACACTGAGTCACAGAGTTGTTCTGATGACGGTCTTTTCAACAGGTGCTGAAATTACTTCATTTCACATGTACGGATTCCACTGATGGAATCACTTCCAAGAGGAAATACCACACGGCTCAGAGGGAACAAAATTTCAAAAATTCTCCTATGTAACGAATCTTGACTTAAACGGTAAGTCTTACTATTCCACTACGTTATGCTTCTAATATTTGTTTTTCTTTCTAAAAGATGGTAATTGTTTTTCGGCTATATCTCTGTAGTTGTGTGAGAAATCTGATTTAAGGAATCGTCGAGGGATTAATTAGTATCATCTCGCAGCCTGCAGCACATGCTACGATTATAATTAATCCCTGGATATCCGATGGACATATTCGCAGAGTATTTCTGTGAGTTCAAAACGAGTTACGCACTAGGAGCCAGTTGTATATATACAAAATATCGTAACTTTATGTTTACAGTTAGTAGTCAAATGTTTACATGCATTTGGTATCTACTAATCTAAAACACGCAGAAAAGTACGTCAGTATGGAAGGTGTGTTATAAGGAAGGAAATGTTTTATTTAACGACGCACTCAACACATTTTATTTACGGTTATATGGCGTCGAACATATGGTTAAGGACTAGCAGCAAGGGATCTTTTATATGCATCATCCCACAGACAGGATAACACATACTACGGCTTTTGATGTACCAGTTGTGGTGCACTGGCTGGAGCGAGAAATAGCCCAATGGGCCCACTAACGGGAATCGATCCCAAATCGACCGCGCATCAAGCGAGCGCTATACCACTGGGCTACGTCTCGCCTCCAGGAAGGTGTGTTATGGTAAGGACAAAAGAAAGTGATTGATGTATATTTGAACTGTATTGTTTGTATTGAATGCAGTTATAACAATAGTTTAACAGTCGTAAATTTACATTTTATGTGCAAAACTAGGCTACTAAATTCAAGATAAAAACAATATACATAAATATTTTCATTTGCCGTTATCATGATCTATAGTTTTTTAATGAATGAATGAATGAATGAATGTTTAACGACACCCCAGCACGAAAAATACATCGGCTATTGGGTGTCAAACTATGGTAATGAAAACAAAGCGATGATCAACATCAATATAAAAATTCAAGATTTAAACAAAAACACAGTGTAAAGAACCGTGCAAAAACACAAATATCACAGATAGATACAGACTTTTACTCAAAATTTATTTGTGCTGTATTGGCCATTCTCAAAGAGAATGTTACACCCCTGCACCACGGGGAGGTTATAGCACGCGCAGGGGCTATAGTTTGTGATTTTCTGCATGTAATAGATACCAAATGCTTCTAAATGTATGACTGATGATCGTAAACGTATTTAAAATGTTTTGTGAAATTGGATCCAGGTTCTTTGCCGTCTTCTGTCTTTTGAAATCCGAAATGTAGATGGCATTTTTTTTTTTTTTTTTTTATTGTTGTTGTTGTTGGTCGTTGTTTGTTTTGTTGGGTTTTTGTTGTTTTTGTTTTGTTTATTACTATGTTTCTGTTTGCTGACATCACCTTGTGTATCCTACTGGAATTCGTCGAATGAAATAGCGTAATTATAAGCTACATAATTCTCTTTTTTATAACTTTAGATTTATACAGGGGGATCTATAATATGAGTGAGAGTGGTGGCGAGCTAGGACCTTTCTCCAATGCCAGTTTGATCCCAACGCTGGACCACCAAGCACCACCCGAATTCTCGCCTAATATACATATATAAACTAGCATGAAATTCCAATTATAGCAGCGGCATTTGTACAAGTAATTTAGCCAATAACTAGAGATCCATCATAAACATCTATATTTCTTCCGCCAATAACTAGAGATCCATCATAAATATCTATATTTCTTCCGCCAATAACTAGAGATCCATCATAAACACCTATATTTCTTCCGCCAATAACTAGAGATCCATCATAAACATCTATATTTCTTCCGCCAAAAACAAAAACGTCTTTGAAAGTCAACCCTGGTAAACTTGCTACCTTTATTGTGGATAAAGCTAGTATGGTTGTCTGTGATGGGCAATAGTTTTTTTAAAAATCCCTTAAACGTCGCAAAAAACACAACAACACTTTTGTTTAGACTGTCGCATGTTAGGTTAAAATTCCACCAGTGGCAATAGGGTCTTTTGAATCCTTTACACGACGCTACGACCACGTTTGTTTACTGTCGCCTGTTATGTTAAAGTCCCACCAGTGGCAATAGGGACTTTTGAATCCTTTACACGTTCAGTAAATGATTTCTTAGGGAGTGGCTGTCCTCCTATAGACGAGGCACTAGATAGTTAAAATGTGTTTTCGTTTAACGACACCACTAGAGCACATTAATTTATTAATCATCAGCTACTGGATGTCAAACATTTGGTAATTCTGACATATAGTCTTAGAGAAGAAACCCTCTACATTTTTCTCATAGACCGAATAGTACATACCACGGCCTTTGACATACCAGTCGTGGTGCATTGGCTGGAACGATAAATAGTCCAATGGGCCACAGACGGGGATCGACCCTAGACCGACCTCGCATCAAGCGAGCGCTTTACCACTGGGCTACGTCCCGCCCGAGGCACTAGAGATGTTTTGATCGCGGATATCTCGTTTGTCGTTCAGACAAATTAATACATTTTCCGGGAAGGCGTGACCCCGTACCCAAGAAACTTCACTCACCCCAGTCTTGAGCACCCAACACTAACACCCACCCCACACCCACCATTGCAAAATATCCTGATCACGCACCTGGAATTGTTTGTTTGTGTTGACTTTAATTCGTTCATATATCTTTGTTTGTTTCCCTAAGCACCTACTCACTCATTGATTCATTCATTTATTCATTCATTCATTTATTCTGCAATGATATTTTCGATGGCCAGTTAACCGTGGCCTTCCGATCAGCAGGATGTTTATCAATACGTCTCATCTCGTGTTTCACTTCACTCACGGTCACCTGTGCGTCAGCTGCGTGCCTGGCTTGTTTACATTGCCAACACTCCTGTTTCCTTACACACAGGACAACTTTCTCTTTAGTCACGCTTTATTGATTTTCACAGTCACCGACTCAGATATGGATTTCAACCACGGTTAGATTGGGATAGAAAAAACCTAACCCTAGGTTTGTGGGCGTGTAAAGTTGTAAACTGTTATATACGTATTTTAAGAAGAAGTTTACTTGGACTCGGTCTTGTACAGTTCTCTCATCCAGGAGAGTGGCTGTCAGTGATCAATAGGAGTATATTTTACGACTTCGTTAAAACATCCTTTGGATCTGCTTTGTGCAGAGATGTGAGCATTAATGTTGTAATGGTTTTGTCGTTTAAAGTTGAATGTATACTAAAAAACCGATAAAAACAGGAATATTAGAAAGTTTAAAAGATAATATTTGTTGTTGTTGTTGTTTTGTTGTTGTTGTGTTTTTTGTGGGGGTTTTGGGGTTGTTATTTTGGTATTTTGTTTCTTGCTGTGTGGTTTGTTTTGAACCTTTAGTATAAAGAAAATGTATTTAAGATAGTGATTCGTGCTAGGAGATGATGCATTCTGTAAGGAACAGAATGGTTTAAATGACACTCAGCTCAATGTTTTAATTTGGTAATATGGTAATTGCGACACTAGATGCACAAAAATCGTCGACAGAGAATTAAAGGGACATACCATTGTTTTTAAACACTAAGGCATATTTTTAACTATTATAGCCGTTTTTGATAACTGAAATAATAGATTACACTAGATTTTATGGTTTATATTATCAATTTCCATACATTCGAAGTGTTTTTGGTCATCCTGGTGTTTCCAATATCACAAAATGCATTTCTCATATTTTTAAAAATGCACGTGCGTCTGAGAGGTAACAGTTATGGAGTTGAGTTTTAGTCTATTTTTAGAGGGTATTTCACCATTTCAAAGTCACAGACTCATGTTTTACTCAGTTGTAACTTTATCCAAATTAGTTACAGGTTTTTAGATTAACTAAACTTGGTGTTAATTTTCATGGTCTGTGCCTTTAACACGTTTATGCATATACACTGAAGAATATAAATATACCTAGTTATTTATCGGTCGGGAAACATGTTGTCAGACCATATAGTACTCCTTTCTATTATATCAATTGTGATGTTATAGTAATTGTGACATTTGATCTAGTACACAAATCGTAGACCAAGCTGTAACTACGCCTGTGTTTAAACACTGAAAAAATACAAATAGACCTTGTTAACTGTCGGTTGACGAAGTGCTTTCCCAGTACATAGATTACTCGTATCTATTATATTGTATAATCAGTTTGTTCCATCAGGGTTATGGTGTTCAGGGACTCTCGAGGGTATTCAAACGTTTAATGGTAGACATCTGGAGTCTAACTCTACTTAATACGATGTATCACTGACCAAAATGATGTCTGATGCTCTTTCACATTTCGAACTTGTGCATGCATGTTCGTCTCTTTGGTGAAACTCTTGTTCATTTGTTTAGGGGTTTTTTCATCGTTTTATGAAGTGAGAGAATCTATTCATAACTTTTTTGAATTGTCAAAACGCTTCACGTTTTAATTTCGTAAAGTCATTTATCCTAAATCACATTGTCACTTGCAAGTTTGGCTGCTGTAATGTTGGCGGTGGGCGAGAATCATTGATGTAAGTTAATCTTAGGAAATCGGGTATATTTGTGTACGTGGGTATGTGTACGCATGGACAAGTATACTAATTTCATGGTCGTTTAGACTTGTTTTTTTATGACTGAGTGCAAATTATGTAATTGTTTTTAATTCTCTGATGAACATGTCAATTGATACATGTGTATACTATAAATTGTATGTAACAAAGTATGTGTGGAGAGGCATTAATATAGGCCAATGACCTGTTTGCCAATCCATTTCCTTTGTGAAATAAATATTGTTTAAACCAAGTGAGAGACTTGACAGCTGTGGTGGCAGTACTCATGATGGGTGCCACTGGTGGAGCAGGGTATACTTAACGTTCGCGAACACATTATGACAGTGATTCATGAGTGCATGTCATCTCAACTGTACTTATTCTAATGAGCTCTGTCCGGTGCTAGTTTTGATTTAATAAACTAGTCATGGAATGGCAGTCTTCTTTGTGGTGGTGCAAAAAGGGTGAAATCTCCAGTAAAGGATCTCCCCGAGAGTGGCTGTCCTCCTATAGACGAGGCACTAGATAGAGATTCATGGAATCAACCACTATTTTGCCAAATGCACATTCGAATCTGCATTCTGCAGAGAGAGACACAGCCCTCGTCGCGTATTACGAGTTTGTTGTTCAGACTTGGAATGAATGAATGAATGAATGAATGAATGTTTAACGACACCCCAGCACAAAAAATACATCGGCTATTGGGTGTCAAACTATGGTAATGCAAACAAATAAGGTGATGATCAACATCAATATAAAAATTCAATATTTAAATAAAAACAGTGTAAAGAACTGTGCAAAAATACAAATATCACAGATAGATACTGACTTTTACTCAAAATTTCAATTTGTGCTTTATTGGCCATTCTCAAAGAGAATGCTACACCCCTGCACCACAGTGAGGTTACAGCACGCGTAGGGGTTGTTCAGACTTGGAGACAGAACAGTGTATACCATTTGTGAAGTATTGCTTGGAACAGAAATAACACTATGAAACCACTAGCGGGGATTGATCTTAAAATACATCGCACATCAGGGTAGGGCCATGACCGTCGGACCAGGGGAGGACGACTGGATATTCTATGAACTATATACTTTTGCTCATCTCAATAACAGAAAAGCTCAATTTAAAATATCTCAGAGTGTTTGCGGTTCAAAAGTTTAACAGCATGCTCTAACTGCTGTAATTAGCTTGCGGTCTTCTATTGTCGATATAAATCATTCACTCCCGCCCCCGTCAACCTCAAACAAATTATCTTGGATGTCCCTTGGAGCCATACGCCTCATTCGCGTGTTTCTTATGACTTTAAAATTAGCCTGCTAAGGGAGTAATTATTAAACCGATTGCCACTTGTAATGTTGGATGTTTCCCATAGCAACGAAGTTATGATAATACACAAAACGAATCAGAGTAAACGATCTGAAATGTGATCCGTGTTATCGGATGTTGGATTTCGCCAATAGTTAGACAGGGCTTACGTAACAGCATAGCAATTAAATTACGATTAGACGAATGATATTTGCTGTAATCTGATCGAGTAATATAAACAAGCCCTTCATTTTTTAGCCTTGGTCTATCATTTCCTTCACACACACACACACACACACACACACACGCACACACACACACACACACACACACACACACAGGCACACACACACTTTATTTCGTTTGCTTAAGGCGACGTCAGACAAAACTAGTTACTCGTACGAGAATAGCCGATTGCATAGCAACCAACGCAGTCGTAATTTTGTCTTGTAAAAATCCGCTATTCATGTGGCTATTCTCGTACGAAACACTCATATCGTGTTACGTCGCCTTTATTAGGTTGACTATTATAAATGAAAGACACATTAGGTTAACGACAGCTCGGCACATTTTAACTACGGCTAATTCATCAGTAATAATCACTGGAAAATGGAATGGAATACTAAGCTTAGTATTTGTTTAAAGGTAGTACTAAAGCAAATAACTTCCGGATGGGTCAAAGTACGAGGTGCACCCAACGTTTGATAGAGAGATTAACACCACAAGCCCTGTGATTGGTGATAAATGTGAGAATGTTGGTATACAAAAAATAGTTTCATCTGGACAAGTTTTGTTAAATTTATTTAATCTAGTACCACTGTGTCAAGTAGCCTTGTGTTCGAAACATGTATGGGGTGCCTATAAAAAAAAGTACTCAAATTGTGTGCGAAACTAGGGTAGTAATAGACGCTACCCGTTATCTTTGAAATGAGCAGCTTCACCACCACCCCCCCCCCCCCCCCCCCCCCGCCACCCCCATGTGTCTGATTCACTTTAAGGGTGAGAGGTTGTAGTATTTATATTTGTGGTGTTTATGTCGAAGAGTAGGAGTTTTAGCCACATAATATGTTACTATTGTCGTCTATGGGATTTGATTTGGTAGTATACACTCTATAGACAGCTTAACGCATTTTAGTCTATATAACACAATCACTTGGAAGCGACAGAAATATTTCTTCAACTACAGCATAGCACATTGTATAGCACAGTTATTTGATTATTTCGACACTTGTTGTCTTGTATACAACAGACGGGATGCAGATCAGTGGCAGTGTGGGTCGCAGGAACAACCGTTCCCAACTAATGCTCCACGACTGGTATTTTAAGTGTCGTGGTATATATGTCCTGTCTATGGGAAAGTGCGTATAAAACGTTACTGGCTACTTTATTGGGTTCATGTAATATCTCTTGACCAACTGTCGAAATAGCCATAATATGTTAGATACCAAACAGCCGCATTCTAAAATATGCTGAGGTGACCTTAAACCAAGGGCGGACCCAGTAAATATTTTAGGGAGAAACCAACGATTAAAGGACATGTGGACCAACTCCTGAGAATCGCACTTCAGTGAAAGATTGGCATTCGTGAAATGGAAATGTTAAACAAATTACTCCAATGTTTCGAGGGGTACTGATCCCCTGTGTCCCTTCCTTGGATCCCTCCTTCGATAAAGAACTATTCCTTCTTCTGCTGTCTACATGTCTTCACAGTGTGTGTGGTCACAACCAGTGAGTCAAACAGTTGACACGTGCTGACACACATTGGTGGTTCAATCATGTCTCTCTTAAAAGCGAAGGCACACGATACGAGTGTCTCGTACGAGAATAGCCGATTAAATTTAGCAACTGATGCTGTCTTGTCACAATCGGCTATTCTCTTGGTTAATCTCATACCAGACACTCGTATCGTGTAGTGCCGCCTTTAGACACATTCTCCAAGTTCCCATAAACTGCGTTTAACACATGGCACCATATTAACGACAGTGCGATGAGTTTTATCTTTACGTCTTGTCAAACCCCCGTGTTAGTACTTTCGTATCTCTAAACAGGATAGCAATAGCATTATATTTATAACCAGCGAGGTGATCCTGTAACAGTATGCAGTGGCTTGGACAATTACTTGATGAACAGTGCTAGTGACGTGTCTGATGTTGAGGCATCAGATTATACGTTATTATTCAGTAGATACAATATAACCTGAACGCCTAGTTAACAAGCACAATCAGTCCTGTGTGTAACGGCCACCGAACGTCTCATACTCGTGCATTTCCTTCCTTCCTTCCTGCCTTCCTTCCTTTCTTCCTTCCTTCCTTCCTTCATTAATTAATTTATTCATTCACTCATTTATCCATTTGTTCACCCATTCATTCGTTCGTCTGTTTGTTTCTTCCTTTGATGGCTCTTTTGATCATCAATTTGAATGTTCACAATTAATTCATTTCACTTAAATCCAAATAATGTTGAACCGCGCTGTCCTGGGCACACACATTAGCTAACAGGGCTGATGTTACAGGACAAGAGTTAATTGTTAATGGTTAGTGAGACAGAAGTCAGTGTAATGGTCTTACACCTCCCCATTGAGCCATTAAAACTCGCCTCGAGTTGGAGCTGATATTGGGACGCGAACCCAAAACCCACCAACCTTAAGAGCGACAGCTTATTGGTGTTTGTGAGCAGGTGACATTGTTATACAGGTTAAAACATGTATTTGTATTCCATAAGAAAACAAAAGTACATTTATTCTGCTTAGACACATGATTGCTTTTGAATTTGTGCATGATAGCAGGTTTTGACTGTAGCTAGCTTAGTTTCACGTGTTATTGTATTTTAGTATTGATCATGTCTCGGTTTGACATTGGCTTGATTATTTAGTTATAAATAAACAACATATCTCAGATTTATAGATCTCCGCTCTTTGCTTTTGTTCGGAAAAACACGAATTTAGCACACAGTGTCGGTTGTTGGCGCTTAAATGTAATTACGTGTATCATTAACACGCGACTTTGACGTCCGGCTAACAAACGAATTCAATTACCGTTCTAAGAAGTATTTTTACTTAATTATTCTGAATTAAGCCACTGTAGTCTATTTTATCTTTCCGAATGACGTAAAGCGGTCAATAAAATGGCTTAGTCGGCTGAAAAAGGCGGAGGTTAAGACTGACGACATTAGAAATGGCACACTGATCATTTAGACACTAGATTGAAGGTGGGTTACACCTGTCAAAAGCGCAATAAACGCGCCACATGTTTTTGAAATATGGCGGTTTAAATTCATAACTTCTCTTATACTTTATTACGATTGCAGTTGAACCATCTCTTAATTGGAATGGTGATACGAAAGTGCGTCTTTTTATCCATTACCAATAAAGACATTGTATTTTGTTGGGTGCCCAGCCATGTTGGCATCATGGGTAATGAAAAGGCAGATTCTGCTGCCAAGTCTGCTTTGAATTTGCCTCATATCTGGAGTTGGTGTGTCCTATACTGATTATAAACATAGTATTAACCAATTTATCTTTTCGACTTAGCAACATGATTGGGACGGTGCGGTTGCGAACAAGCTTCATGCTATCAAGCCAGTCTTGGGAGAGTAGCAGTCCTCCTATAGACAGTGCAGGAAGGATGAAGTAGCCGTGTGTCGTGCTCGCATCGGCCATACCTACTTGACCCATTTATTTATCTTGAAGAACGATTCCCCCACCTCAGTGTGAGTACAGTCACACGCCACATTTAGGTGGGGTGTATTCATCTCAAAGAAACTAGAAAAGATATATTTGAACAACGAAATGTGATGGAATCCTTTCGATTCCATCCAAAACTTTTACTACAATATCTACGTGATACTGACTTTTATTCTAAATTTTTATTTTATCTATTTGTGATATTTGTATTTTTTGCACAGTTCTTTACAATGTGTTTTTATTTGACTCTTGAATATTTATATTGAAAGGAAAGGAAAGGAAATGTTTTATTTAACGAGGCACTCAACACATTTTATTTACGGTTATATGACGTCAGACATATGGTTAAGGACCACACAGATAATGAGAGAGGAAACCCGCTGTCGCCACTTAATGGGCTACTCTTTTCGATTAGCAGCAAGGGATCTTTTATATGCACCATCCCACAGACAAGGTAGTACATACCACGGCCTTTGATATACCAGTCGTGGCGCACTGGCTGGAACGAGAAATAGTCCAATGAGTCCACCGACGGGGATCGATCCCAGCCCTACCGCGCATCGAGCGAGCGCTTTACCACTGGGCTACGTCCCGCCCTTTTTTATTGATGTTGATTATAACTTTATTTATTTGTATTTACTATAGTTTGTCACCCAATAGCTGATGTATTTTTCGTGCTGGGGTGTCGTTAAATATCTATTGTATTGTATTCTATTCTATTCTATTCTATTCTATTCTATTCTATTCTATTATGACGATTGTTAACACAATAGCAATGAAAAGTGCAAAAATACAGAAAATGTTTCTTTTCCTTCACTACTAGGAAAATTAAAAAGTTAAAGACCACATTGATTTATTGATTATCGGCTATTGCATGTCAAACATTTGGTAATTCAGACAGTCTTAGAGAAGAAACCGTCCACATTTGTTCTATTAGTTGCATTAAATATTTTATATATACCATCCGACAGGCACTGACTGGATATGAGAAATAATCCAATGGTCCACCGACGGGGATCGATCCTAAACCGACAGCGCATCAGTCAAGCACTTTACCACTGGGTTACGTCCCTCCCCACGAATACTAACACGTCTGATGCCCGACCTACGTTTACTAGAGCCATCATGTTTTAATGTGGACACTTCGTACTTCAGTGTCCCATAAATGTGTGGGCTTGTTGCCATCTCTTGTCTCTCATGGTTTAGGTTTTGTCGTCCACATTTGCTATACACAGGTACGTCGTACGTATCGTGTGACGAAACATAGAGCGTTTAAGTCCGGCCTTGATGGAATGGACTCGTTTCCCTGACGGTAAGGAATGTAAGGAATCTCATTAACCTCACCTATTTCAGTAGGAACAGCTTAGTAAAACTCTTTTTTAAGATTCTCCACTGAAGACATCAAGACATAATGGGACTTGGTGACCTTTAATAATCATGAATTGTATGTTGTCGCCTGTACAGCTGAACGTGTCTTCGTTACGCTGTAATTATATACTGAGGACACGGATATCCCTGTCGTTAAAAAATCACACGCTGATTATACGAACCACCGACAGCCAAGTTTAATGACTCGAAGGGGAGGTGTATAAGGTCACCACATTGACTTCTCTCACTGGGTTGTCATGCCAAGATCTGAATAGATCAGGCCCTTCTAAAGGCCCCCATGGGCAACCTAGGGAGACACCTTAGCACCAACTAGGTCCCAGTAACGAGCTACTCTCGGCATACTAAGTTCAAAAACATATCTGGCTTCCCCTTTTCAATTCGGCGGACCGTTCAAAAATGCACTCAATTTCCTTCATTCAAATTGCGTACCCTTTTCCCTTTGGCATTAATCCTACGGGACATTCCAAATTCCATAGCACCAAAACCAACCCCCCCCCCCCCACCCCACCCCCTTGTTACTCCGGTCGGGCTGCTGGTGCTCTCTTGCACCAGTCAGTACAGGCGGTGCCTTCTCCCATCCACCCCAAACCTTTCCTGTCCTGGACGGAGTAGCCCATGACAGGCGTGCGCTACAACAACTTGCTCTGAATGTGCACGTAAACCCTCTGACCTGACTTCTCTCTCGGTGACCACTAATAACCAACAATTAACCCTCTGTCCTGAACGGATATCCCAAATACCTGGGGTCGGTTGTTCAAACATTAGTTAGCTCAAACCGGCCTCGGTGGTGTAGTGGTTAGGCCATCGGTCTACAGGCTGGTAGGTACTGGGTTCGGATCCCAGTCGAGGCATAGGATTTTTAATTCAGATACTGACTCCAAACCCTGAGTGAGTGCTCCGCAAGGCTCAATGGGTAGGTGTAAACCACTTGCACCGACCAGTGATCCATAACTGGTTCAACAAAGGCCATGGTTTGTGCTATCCTGCCTGTGGGAAGCGCAAATAAAAGATCATTGCTGCTAATCGGAAGAGTAGCCCATGTAGTGGCGACAGCGGGTTTCCTCTCAAAATCTGTGTGGTCCTTAACCATATGTCTGACGCCATATAACCGTAAATAAAATGTGTTGAGTGCGTCGTTAAATAAAACATTTCTTTCTTTCTTTCTTTCTTTAGTTAGCTCAACTAACGGTTAACCGAATGTTTTTAAAACCAGGGACTGAATCAATACAAATAATAACTGAAAATATAATGTTGAAACTTGATTTACCACAACCAAAGGTATCCATACTCAATCAAATCTAAAGTTTATTATCTATTTCTAGAAACAATTTTTTTTTTTTTTTATTAAACTAACCCAGGGTCAATTTAACTATGCTTTGAACAACTGGACCCTGATGTCTGTGCCCAGGATATCATGATTGAACCGTAATTGCATAAAAGCACGGAAATGAACTTAAAAAATAAACCACAAATGACTACAAAAACTGAAATCCACCTAATAAAACAACTACTGAAAAGAGAAACATAATTTACTTATGGTTTGAAAGTGGTGTATCAAGATCAGTAACCTACATTATCGCAAGATGTTGAAGGTACTATCATCGTAACAACATATTGACGATGTTTCCAATATTCAAGTTCTTTTTTTTTTTTTTTATATATATAAAACCAAAAAAAAAGCCATTGAAGATCTATTTATTCTGACTAACTCTCCACGATGTATCAAAAGATCAAGATCCATTTTGTTCACGCGTCAATTTTGAAAGCTTGTTAATAAGCAACAGCTGGTTAAAGTTTGTTTTAGGTCAACCCATTGAAAATCGATGGCTGTAGGATTGGTTTTTCAGATAACTGCGGGCTCTTAAAATGCTCGTAACAGAGTAACAACCTTGCCTGTGATCACCCGTGACAATGTAGCTGCTTGGCTAATTGGACGCAAACACAGCAGAGATAATATGTCATCGATCACATCACATAATTCCCTGGCAGTTTTCTAGACAACCAATATGTCGTGATAGATATATAGCCCTTGCAAGAGAACGCGTCAACTATTTAAAATGTCTAGTGTTTGCGATTCGCTCTTCCATACTTTCAATATGTTGATTATCTTACTAAATAAGAAGGAGGTGTGAAAATGGCATGCTTTTCTTTGATTATTGGAAGCAGTCGGTGCCTACAATAACTTAATTTTGAATCTGCCTTGTACAGAGATATGATTTTGCATTCGTTAATGTTTTGGCGGTTAGAATTGTCACCTAACAGCTGACCTATATTTGAGCTTTAGTCGAGCTGTAATTGAGTTGTAGTCGAGCTGTAGCTGAGTTGTAGTCGAGCTGTTCTCAGTTGTAGTCGAGCTATAGCTGAGTTGTGGTCGAGCTGTAGCTGAGTTGCATTCGAGCTGTAGATGAGTTGTAGTCGAACTGTAGCTGAGTTATAGTCGAGCTGTAGCTGAGTTGTGGTCGAGCTGTAGCAGAGCTGTAGTCGAACTGTAGCTGAGTTGTAGTTGAGCTGTAGCTGAGTTGTGGTTGAGCTGTAGCTGAGTTGTGGTCGAGCTGTAGCTGAGTTGTGGTCGAGCTATAGCTGAGTTGTAACTGAGTTGTGGCCGAGCTGTAGTTGAGTTGTAGTCAAGCTGTAGCTGAGATGTGGACGAACTGTAGGTGAATTGTAGTCGAGCTGTAGCTGAGTTGTAGTCGATCTGTAGCTGAGTTGTTGTCGAGCTGTAGTGGAGTTGTAGTTGAGCTGTAGCAGAGCTGTAGCTGAGTTGTGGTCGAGCTGTAGCTGAGTTGTGGTCGAGCTGTAGTGGAGTTGTAGTCGAGCTGTAGCTGAGTTGTAGTCGAGCTATAGCAGAGCTGTAGTCGAGCTGTAACTGAGTTGTGGTCGAGCTGTAGTTGAGTTGTAGTCAAGCTGTAGCAGAGCTGTAGTCGAGCTGTAGCTGAGATGTGGTCGAGCTGTAGGTGAATTGTAGTCGAGCTGTAGCTGAGTTGTAGTCGACCTGTAGTTGAACTGTAGCTGAGATGTGGTCGAGCTGTAGCTGAGTTGTAGTCGATCTGTAGCTGAGTTGTTGTCGAGCTGTAGTGGAGTTGTAGTTGAGCTGTAGCAGAGCTGTAGCTGAGTTGTGGTCGAGCTGTAGCTGAGTTGTGGTCGAGCTGTAGCTGAGTTGTGGTCGAGCTGTAGTGGAGTTGTAGTCGAGCTGTAGCTGAGTTGTAGTCGAGCTATAGCAGAGCTGTAGTCGAGCTGTAACTGAGTTGTGGTCGAGCTGTAGTTGAGTTGTAGTCAAGCTGTAGCAGAGCTGTAGTCCATCTGTAGCTGAGATGTGGTCGAGCTGTAGGTGAATTGTAGTCGAGCTGTAGTCGAGCTGTAGCTGAGTTGTAGTCGACCTGTAGTTGAACTGTAGCTGAGATGTGGTCGAGCTGTAGCTGAGTTGTAGTCGAGCTGTAGCTGAGTTGCAGTCGAACTGTAGCTGAGCTGTAGTCGAGCTGTAACTGAGTTGTGGTCGAGCTGTAGTTGAGTTGTAGTCAAGCTGTAGCAGAGCTGTAGTCGAGCTGTAGCTGAGATGTGGTCGAGCTGTAGGTGAATTGTAGTCGAGCTGTAGTCGAGCTGTAGCTGAGTTGTAGTCGACCTGTAGTTGAACTGTAGCTGAGATGTGGTCGAGCTGTAGCTGAGTTGTAGTCGAGCTGTAGCTGAGTTGTAGTCGAGCTGTAGATGAGCTGTAGTCGAGCTGTAACTGAGTTGTGGTCGAGCTGTAGTTGAGTTGTAGTCAAGCTGTAGCAGGGCTGTAGTCGAGCTGTAGCTGAGATGTGGTTGAGCTGTAGGTGAATTGTGGTCGAGCTGTAGGTGAATTGTAGTCGAGCTGTAGCTGAGTTGTAGTCGAGCTGTAGTCAAACTGTAGCTAAGATGTGGTCGAGCTGTAGCTGAGTTGTAGTCGAGCTGTAGTGGAGTTGTAGTCGAGCGGTAGCTGAGTTGTAGTCGAGCTGTGGCAGACTTGTAGTCGAGCTGTTCTCAGATGTAGTCGAGCTGTTCTCAGTTGTAGTCGAGCTATAGCTGAGTTGTAGTCGAGCTGTTCTCAGTTGTAGTCGAACTGTAGCTGAGTTGTAGTCGAGCTGTTCTCAGTTGTAGTCAAGCTATAGCTGTGTTGTAGTCGAGCTGTAGCACAGCTGTAGTCGAGCTGTAGCTGAGATGTGGCCGAGCTGTAGCTGAGTTGTAGTCGAGCTGTAGTCGAACTGTAGCTGAGATGTGGTGTCGAGCTGTAGCTGAATTGTAGTCGAGCTGTTCTCAGTTGTAGTCGAACTGTAGCCGATTTTTAGTCGAGCTGTAGCTGAGTTGTAGTCGAGCTGTAGCCGACTTGTAGTCGAGTTGTAGCTGAGCTGTAGCCCAGCTGTAGCAGAGTTGTAGTCGAACTTAGCTATAGTTATTTTAGGGTGACACTAAACGTTCATTTGCGAAGCGTAGCTGTTATTGTTCGTACTCGAATGACGTAAACATTTAATCACTGTAAAACGTATTAATGGTTCTTCATTAGAGATTAAGACTGTGCACAGTATGCACCATTAGAAGTTAAATACGTTAGGGGTAGCTTTCAAGGCTCTGATTTCCAATGGTGTTTTGAACTATAACAAGTTTCTGTATCATTCATTACTATACCTCCAGCAGACGTTTACGATCTCTGGGTGATTACGTTAGAGACTTGCTTCAATGCGTTTCATTGTGAAAGGTTTTTAGGACCATTACTGATTCTCGACCATTAGCTTCTGCGCCTACTTTGGACGTTTAAATGTTCCCTTGATGATTATGTTAGTTTTACTGCAATGTCCTCTGTTGATTGTAACCATCGGACTACAGGCTCCAACACCAGAGCGAGTTCTTAAGGGCTCAATGGGTAGGTGTAAGGCTGCTACACCCTCTTCTCTCTCACTAGCCACTAACCAAATAACAGCTAACCCGCTGTCCTGAACAGACAGCCCAGATAGCTGAGGTATGTGCCCAGGACAGCGTGCTTGAACCGTAATTGGATATAAGCACAAAACAAAGTTGAAATGAATGGAATGGACGTTTATGCTCCGTTGATGGTTATGTTAGAGGTCTTTTGTTTTTTTATACAATATCCTCGGGGGTGGGGGGGTTCGGGGGGGGGGGGGGGTGTAACTATGCGAATGTCTTTATTATTGACCAAGACTTGTATATAATTTTACTTGGAATCTTTTATAGTTTATAATATTAGTCAAGTGCAGCTTCCTGGACGTTTAAATGTTCCCTTGATGGTTATGTTAGAGGTTTATACAATATCCTGACCGGCCTCGGTGGCGTCGTGGCAGGCCATCGGTCTACAGGCTGGTTGGTACTGGTTCGGATCCCAGTCGAGGCATGGGATTTGTAATCCAGATACCGACTCCAAACCCTGAGTGAGTGCTCCGCAAGGCTCAATGGGTAGGTGTAAACCACTTGCACCGACCAGTGATCCATAACTGGTTCAACAAAGGCCATGGTTTGTGCTATCCTGCCTGTGGGAAGCGCAAATAAAAGATCCCTTGCTGCCTGTCGTAAAAAGAGTAGCCTATGTGGCGACAGCGGGTTTCCTCTAAAGACAGTGTCAGAATGACCATATGTTTGACGTCCAATAGCCGATGATAAGATAAAAAATCAATGTGCTCTAGTGGCGTCGTTAAATAAAACAAACTTTACTTTTTTTTATACAATATCCTCTGCTGTTTGTAACTATGCGAATATTTAGATTATTATTGACCAAGGTTTACGAGTTTGAATAACGCCAGGTTTCTCGGTCAGATTTGTTAATATCTAGGATCATAAGATTTAGTATAAATTCAAGCTAGACTAAATGGGGGTTCTAGGAGTCAGAACTTGAAAGTGCAAAACAATCCACTGTTTAACGAATACATATAATGGATATGTTTATCTGTGTCGTGTATGTGTGTGGCGGGGTAGGGGTGGAGTGCAATATCGAGATGTTTCTAGGTAAGACTTGTTCATATATTATTAGTGTTACGACACTTTGTAATACTATATGTTCCCTTCTAGAAGTTGCATCTCCTTCATAGCAACATTCTGCAATGTCCTTGGCTTGAGAATATCGTTTATTTTATTCTGATTAAACTCCCATTGCTGTTTTGCCAATTGACGTGTCATATTTGCATTGATTTCGGTTGTTTATCTCCAGTGCTGTACAGATGTCTTGAAGAGATATTCGACTTTGTGTATGTTGACCGCTTAGTCCTTTTTATTCATCCAATGTTGTAAGATGTTGGGACCATTAACTGTTCTCAAATACCAAAAATACTTTTCGAGTATCGAGTTGTCTCCATTTAGAATCCGATACTTACCCAGTATCGAGTTGTCTCCCTATAGAAGCTGATACTTCCAGAATAACTAGTTGTCTTCCCTTTAAAATCTGATACTTCCAGAATATCTAGTTGTCTTCTCTTTAAAATCTGATACTTCCCGAGTATCGAGTCGTTTCCCTTTAGAATCTGATACTTCCCTGATATCGAGTTGTCTTCCTTTAGAGGCTGACACTTTCCGAGTATCGAATTTTCTCCCTTTAGAATCTGATACTTCCCAAAGATCGAGCTGTCTCCCTTTAGAATCTAATACTTTCCGAGTATTGAGTTGTCTCTCTTTAGAATCTGATACTTCCCGAGAAACTGTACATAGTTCAGATTGGTACCGTTAGTTCCATACGCATGTCTAATACTGTTTCCGCCTAAAGCTCTATTTTTGTAATAAAAAGTACAAACCTCGAATGTTTACAATGGCAGTGTTTGTCAACTACAAGCGTCATTGTCTTGTTTATGTGGAATATTTATAGACTCTTCCAACACGGTTCTTTCCGCTTTTAGCTCTTATAGTTATGTAAATGCAATTAGCTTGTTTATACGTGTCAATGTCCAGGTTAAAAGTGAAAGTTCATCCCATTTTAGACTACTAATACTGCATCTAAATCACAAAAGACGCTTGGAGGGAACATGCCGCAAAGCTGATTAATAATTAATGCTGTTTCCCCGCACGCTCTGGTCAGCAGACGACTTCCAAGAATACAAATAATGGCTTTGCAGATACCATTACTGCTGACTCTGTCTAGCAGTCACCTGTTTTTGGATACCAATTTACTAGCCAGCTGACTTAAAGGTTAATTTGCTAATAAAATTATGTGAACTATAGGCTATTTGGTTTAAATCTGTTTCTGACTGTACTTTGTAATCCAAATTTACTTTTACGTAAACGTCCTACGCTAAACGTTCCAAATCTGAATAACAAAATCACATTCTATAATTCAAGTCGTATTTCGTGATCAAACTCGTATTTCGTGATTAAAATCATATTCCCTGATCAAACTCGTATTTCATGATTAAAATCATATTCCGTGATCAAAATCGTATTTCGTGATCAAAATCATATTCCGTGATAAAACTCGTATTTCATGATAAAAAAAAAATCATATTCCGTGATCAAACTCGTATTCTGTGATCAAAATCGTATTCCGTGATCAAACTCGTATTCCGTGATCAAAATCGTATTCCGTGATCAAACTCGTATTCTGTGATCAAAATCGTATTCTGTGATCAAAATTGTATTCCGTGATCAAACTCGTATTCCGTGATCAAACTCGTATTCTGTGATCAAAATCGTATTTCGTGATCAAAATTGTATTCCGTGATCAAAATCGTATTTCGTGATCAAATTCACATTTAGATATCAAAATCACTACGCCATTCATAGTATGTACAGTGGTCATAGGCTATTGGATGTCAAACATTTGATCTTTTTTTATATATATATATATATATATAGACTTAGAGAAGAAACCTGCTACATCCCGTATTTGTTTATCAGCCTATCTGTTTGTCTGTGTATATATTTGTCGGTCGGTCTCTCTACAAACACGTTTGTCTAAATATCTGTCGTTTTATGTCTATCTAAGGAGAGAGCAGTCATCACATTTGGACCCACCCCACCACCCTTCAGAAAACCTGCATCCACGCCAGTTCTATCTGTTTGTTTGTCTTTCTGTATATTTGTCTGTACATCTGTCTGTCTCTCTGTCTGTTAACCACATGCTTCTGTGTTTTGATTGCTGGTGTTGATGATTGGTATGGACTTCCAAATGTCACGTTTCTGTATTCATTTTATTTCTCTACAAATATTGCTCCCGTAGTAACCGATTACATTAATAGCTGTTGCTATGAATCGTCAATGGTGTTTTTGTTGCTGAAACGAGATGACCAACATGACAGGATGATACACGTATTTGGCTTTCAGGTCGCTACATCAGCGAAACCCACGCAAATAAGTGTCTCTTCTATGTTAGAAGGATTGAAGACATAAAAAGATGCATACCTAATATTTGAAAACACAAACATTCAAGTTAAATATTTCATTAAAAATACTTTTTGAAAATACAAATGTCTTATTTAAAGGTCAAACCATTGAATGTTTTGTTGTTGTTTTTGTTGTTTTTTGCTGTTTTCTTTCGTTTTGTTTGTGTGTGTGTGTGTGTGTGTGTGTGTGTCTCTCTCTCTCTCTCTCTCTCTCTCTCTCTCTCTCTCTCTCTCTCTCTCTCTCTCTCTCTCTCTCTCTCTCTCTCTCTCTATATATATATATATATATATATATATATATATATATATATATATATATATATAGTGCATTTTTATAGCTGTAAGCTTTAAGATGGGCTTTCAGAGCTTGTAAATACGTAAAACTGTTTAATATTAACATAGCATCTAGTTCCAGTTCAAGAGAGAAAATGCAAATTTAATCACTTTAAAAGTACATGTACATACAGTGTTGCAACGTTAGTAATGTACTTTTAGTATTTTTTCAAAAATACCTTTCAGTATTTCAAACATGTAGCTAAATCATCTTGTGTTAAAGGGACATTCCTGAGTTTACTGCAATTTTTAAGATGTTATCGACTAACAGATACTTTTTAACGATTGTAATTACGAATAAAATATTAGTGGTTGTATATTAAACGTATTTCTGATCGTTCTAATATTTGTACTAGGTTAAATTTCATTTATTTCCTAAAAAAAAAAAAAATTCGTACGTACGAAATTATTTGAAGATAAAATCCAGTTTGGGCTTCTTACAAATATTAAGACGACAGCAACACCTTGAATATACAGACACTGATATTCTAAACAAGAAAATACAAGTATATTTAATATGTAAGTTTAATCGTAGAAATATTTTATTAGTCGGAAGCATCTTACAATGCTGCAAACTCGGGAATGTCCCTTTAATAGGTTTCTAAATATGTTCGGCCAACCTTGACATCGCTTGACACTGCAGAAATTGTAAACAATATTCACATTGTTATTTCCATTAATTACTCAACAGAAAGTATCACGACTTTTAATGACGGTATACAACACTTTAAGCTGTGTACAATTTCATTAATGAAAGATGTATGTTTTTTTATTGATACGGAGCAGTATGGGAAAAAAACGATTGTGCCTGGGTCGGAAATGTATAGTAGAAGTGCATCAGAATTGATAGTTGAAGCCGATTACTTGATTTAAGTCATACACTGATAACATTATACCACAATTTAAAACCGTCATTTCAGTTCAATAAAGCATGACACCAAACTTAACAACATGATACATTTCTATAATTGTATAATATTGATGTTCATGCTAAAGAACGAAAGTGTTTATCGATTCCCACAGTTTGCACATATGGATATTCACATACAGCTAATGTTTTCCTATTGATATTCAAATACAGTTAATGTTTTCTAACTTATATTCAAATACAGTTAATCTTTTTCTAACTGATATTCAAATACTGATAATGTTTTTTTCTTGAAGTTTCTCACAATTATTTATTAATATCTTGCAGCAAGAATGTAGTTAAGTGATACATTACAAAGTCAGTTTTCGTGTTAAGGTATACCAAGCGTAGAGTTGCAAACGACAATTTATAGCAAGGGCAGTGTGATATGAGGTTATGTACCAGTATGAGACGTGTAATATTTGGTTGCTATATACAAGGACTGGTGGTTATGAAACGTTTAAACTCTGAACCATATTGTAAATTATTAATTGTTAATTTACTCTTCTCCAACTTTTAATAACTGTTAGATTTTCCATATATTTTGAGCAGATATATATCTTGAAAAAATATAGCATTACAATGACAGATTCCAAATACTATTGGTTTCTGGACAAAATGTGAAGAGAATCTAACGGTAATTAAAGGTAGCAGAGTAATGTTTCGTAGTTGTTAACAATGTGGTTCTGAGTTTAGACCCAAGGCTCTAATAGAGTCGGAGACGTAAACGCCATGGCAACAGCACACAAAATACATGAATGTAATGTCATTCAAGTTTTTAAACACTAAGGCATATTTTTTTACTATTAGAGCCGTGAAATTATACTTTACTATTTTTAAAAACGCACGTGCGTCTGAGAAGTATCAGTTATGGAGTCGAGTTTTAGTCTATTTTTAGAGGGTATTTCACCATTTCAAAGTCACAGACTCCGATTTCACTCAATTCAAATGTGTTACAGGTTTGTAGGTTAACTACATTTAGTGTTAATTTTCACGGGTTGAAACTAGGGTCTGTCCCTTTAAATATCTGAGTCTGGCCTCAGTTTTATAAACACGGGTCCAGATATGACTGGTGTAATATCAGGTAGTTAATTATTACTTCGTATGACAGTAGGGTAGAGGTGTAGTGATATCTTTGCTATAAATCTTATTGTAAAACCTGAAGCAATAAAGAACCTAGTGTTTTGTATTACTAATTATTAGTATATTTCGAGAAGGTAGCTATCGGATTGTTATAATGTATTCATTACGCCACCCGGACTATGTCTCTCAGAAATCAGCCTATGTATGTTACTCTTGTGACGTTGCAAAACGGCCTGAGTGTAATAAAGTTCTGTTCGGTTTTGTATTCTAAGATGGCGTATTTTCAGCATGATGATTGCCAATTAATTGTATGTCAAAAATTAGTTGTGATGTTGAAACATCTAAGTTAGTTTTACATGGAAATTATGTTGAAGTTCATGCACAAATGAATGGTGGTGTGCAAACTGCAGTTATTTTCATTTATGGGACACTGGTCATGTTTGCAGCACTTGATTGGAGTCCAAATGGTGTTTTAAATATTGGTACAACTAAAACACGTTGCACGTTGCTCTCGTGTGACAAAAGGAAGTATATGTACTTCCAAAATTTAACACTTTAAAACAAAATATGTTTTTAAAACATATTTTGACTTTAAGACGAAAACCTGTTGAAAAAATAATATTATTTCATGACGATTCGGTCGTTAATCAGAAAAGGTTAAGACTGGATCGTCCAGTGTCAATTTGTTTTTGGATAGTCAAGTCCACAGCAGTTTTGGAAGAGGGGGAAAAAAGTCAGTTAATTCCTCTCTGTCACACCAGGGCTGTACAGCCTTAACGTCGTCTCTTTAGTGAAGCCTGAATCTGCAGCTGGGCTTAAACGAAGCGTGGACTAATGGCAGAACCCGTTATGTGAACACTCTTGATTACCGTTATTAACGGTCTTCACGACGTGTTACACTCGGGATCTGTTTTATTTCTCAATGCTAGAGCTTCGCTTAGGAACCTATTTTGCGCCTTTTTTTCCACTGTCTGTTTCGCTTCCAACAGATCAGTGATGCAGTACACACTGATCCGCGGCACTTTAAGTGGCCATTTGACTGGCGTAACTCACAAATTGGTCATTCACAAATTCAAGCGGACCAAATAATGTTGTGTAACGTCTGCGGGTTTCATGACGAACAAGTGTGGAAATTTGGTGTCTTAGACAAGAAAAAAAAAAGTACACTCTGGCAGTTTCATAACAGAATACAGTAGCGTACATGATGCATGTGACATCATCCTTCATGGTATAGTGGTTAGAATACCTGCTTTGAGTCTGGAAGGTACTAGGTTTGTTGAAGTTTGTTTGTTAGTTTTGTTTAACGACACCACTAGAGCACATTGATTAATTAATCATCGTCAATTAGATGTCAAACATTTGTTTATTCTGACGCGTAGTCATCTGAGGAAATCCGCTACATTTTTCCTAATGCAGCAAGGGATCTTTAATATACACTTTCCCACAGACAGGAAAACACATATCACGGACTTTGACCAGTTGTGGTGCACTGGTTGGAACGAGAAAAAACCAATCAGTTGAATGGATCCACCGAGGTGGTTCGATCCTACGACGCAAGCACCTCAAGCGAGCTTTCAACCGACTGAGCTAAATCTAATCCCGTCCCCTGGGTTTGTGGCTACTACCTTGTTTGTGGCTCCAGTTCAGAGTCAATGCACAACTTCATGGAGGGTTTGGAATAACACTGACTTCTCTCTCACTAAAGGCGACGTGACACGATACAAGTGTCTCGTACGAGAAAAGTCATGAGAACTGTTGATATACGAATGTGCGATATACGAATTGTAATATACAGATATTACAATTTCGTCAGTTGCCATGTAATCGATCATTTTTGTACGAGGCACTCGCCCTAACCCTTAGCCGATATCGTGAACAGATAGTTAAGGTGTGTGCCCATAATAGCGAGATTGTACCTTATGTGAAAATGTGCAAAACTTTAAATGAAAAATGAAATACATTACAAGTTTGTTTAAAATTTGTTTTGTTTAGCGACAGCAGTGGATCATTTTCATTTTATAATCATCTGCTACTGGACGTTAAACATCTGTTAATTGTGACATATCGTTAGCAACAAGGGATATTCTATATGCACTTTCCCACAGACCGGACAGCACATACCTTTGACATGCCAGTGGAGGAACTGGTTGGGAATGTGGGGGTAATAAGAATAGGTACATAAAGGGGACTAGAAGATTATACCATATATTCTATATATATATATATATATATATATATATATATATATATATATATATATATATATATATTCTACATATGTATATGTATATGTATATGTGTATGTATATGTATATGTATGTATGTATATATGTATATGTATATATGTATTTATGTGTGTGTGTATGTATGTATGTATGTATGTATGTATGTATGTATGTATGTATGTATATAGATAGATAGATAGATATAGATAGATATAGATAGATAGATAGATAGATAGATAGATAGATAGAGATAGATAGATACAGTAGAATCTCGTTGGTTCGACCTCGGAAGGGTCGATCACACCGCAACGCTCGAACCAAAAACGAAGTCCCGAGTTTTTTGTTCGGTAAACCCTTATATTAACTGCTGAAGGGTCGAACACGTCCAGGGTCGACTATAAGCCTTCGCTCGAACTAAATTGTCGGTCCCATCTATGTTAATAGCTATATTTCCCTCGAACTGGTGATCCATCAAATATCAATTAGGCCAAATAAAAAAAAGAGTTGGTGATCGTCCTTTTGATCACACAAATCAGGGTAGGGGGGAGGGAGAGGTTGGGCGTTTTTTTCTGTGAAAAACTTTATAAAACCCTGGAGACCAGGAGTAGCAGTCAACAGCGCATGCGCCTGGATGTTGTAATTACTTCACTGGCCGCCAGATGGACCTGGTGATGGTTTAACCCGTTACGGTGCTTACGAAAGTTGAATTTCTGCTATCTCGACGCATTTTTAACAGTTTTTAACAAAATAAAAAATAAAATAATTTCAGGGGCGGGCGCATTTTTCAGGTATGGGCGGGGACGATCACCAACTTTTTTTTTATTTGGCCTTATGGTAAACCACCAAACAGGACTAACAATTGCTGCGCTTGCGCAGTTGGTTATTATAACCTTCGGATTAATTATTTAGGCGGAACGAACTATAAAAAGAAAGAAAGAAATGTTTTATTTAACGACGCAGACATAGATGAATCGGGGAATCGCAACACTAGCCATGCAATCCTTTTGTCACCACACTTGTCATGTTGTTTTTTTAAGCGACTATCGGTAATGATCTTTCAAGTACAGCTAGTGTTACTGCAACTGTTAAATGAACCGTGATACCAATCAAACAATTAGTGCACAGACGGGCCTCAGCATAAAGCGTTACTTTGAAAACGACTACATTTCTGGAAAGTGGACAGTGCTGCGTTTTATATTGTTGAAATATTCAAATTGTTTAGTAATAAATTCATTTAAATACAGATTAAGAATTTGCCATTTATTTATTTGATTTCAGTGCATTTACATGTATTGCACAATTTGTATCTAATTCAACTTTCTAACTGATGTTACGGAAATGTCCGATGTTGACCGATTGGTTCGGTCGAACTACCCGATGGGTCGAACACTTTCTCGAGCACCGACAGGGTTCGCGCCAACGGGATTCAACTGTATAGATATATATATACGAGCGTAAGGTATGACACATTTACTTACTATTTGAGGATGATACATTGTATTAAATAAATTATACTCGGTGCCAAACGTACATAAGTAAGGGAATCTGAGTGATGAAACCACTATTGTATCCATGTTCGTATCCCTATACAAAGTCCAATGGGCAGTATCGTGACTGCTTCCATGAATCACTAGCGGTAGCTTCATCTAAAGTAGAACTGCCACTCCATAGGACGATGATCGTCCTACTCCATCTGAAGGAGGAAGAAGGGGTTGTTGTTTATCGACACCACTAGAGCACATTGATTTATTAATCATCGGCTATTGGATGTCAAACATTTGGTAATTTTGACATATAGTCTAAGAGAGGAAACTCGCTAACTTTTCCATTAGTAGCAAGGGATCTTTTATATGCACCATCCCACAGACAGGATAGCACATACCACGACCGTTTATATTCCAGTCGTGGTGCACTGGCTGGAACGAGAAATAGTCCGATGGGCCCAACGACGGGGATCGATCCCAAACCGACCGTGCATCAATCGAGCGCTTTACCACTGGGTTACATCCCACCCCCTGAAAGAGGACACCTAGACTTGTCATTTGGCTTTACTTTCAAGTGTCGTCTGCTTTTGCGTTGAAGTAACATCAGGGTTTGAAGTCGCATCTGGTTTGAAGTCATAATTGACCTTGAAATATGACCTTTTTCAATTTGGAGATATTTTTTTTATTCACTTTGTAGAAAAATACTATTCTAACTGATTTGCAGTCTTATTTGACCTTGATATATGGCCTTTTTTACATTTTGGGATTTTTTCAGAACAATACTATGCTAAATAGTTGAAAGACTTATTTGACAATGAAATAGGTTGGGTTTGTTTGGGGGTTTTACTTTTTGTTTCACTTTGTAGAAGAATACTATTCTAACTTGAAAACGGTATCGTGTACACGTAGACGGTGTTTCTATTTTTGCGTGCCATGTTCTTTAATCTTCCACAGGTTCAAGAATTTTGTTAAAATTTACTTTCGATGGGGCGAGTGGATTTGAAAATTTACTGGCCGTGCTTAAATGAAAGTAAATAACTTTTAATTGTACAATTTGTGATCAACTGCATGCTTTGTCACTTTACCATGTCCATATACAATGAAACCTCTCAAAACCGAACACTCTGTAAACCAGAATTCCCTCAAAACTGGACATTTTTCAAGGTGCTTTTCTAAAAATCAGTACAGAACTTAACCTCTCTAAAAACCTCTAAAAACGGGACATTTTACTTGGTCTCGTGGGTGTCCGGTTTACAGAGGTTTCCCTATACTTACCTTTGACTGATACCCAATAGCCAACGTGTATTTCTATGCTGAGGTATCGCTAAGCATCCATTCATTCATGCTTTTCCATTTGTAAATTAGTATATAATATTTATTAACATGTTCTGGAAACTCCCTCTTCCCTTAAAAAAACACAATATTTTTTAGCTGTAATAAGATTTGTTATTACTTTGGAATATGACCCCGTTTTAGCTTGGCCTTGGATCTAATGAGCTATATGACAGGTGTCAAAATATAATACCCTATGGCATACAAGTAGGTCGAGTAACCACGCTAGCATACAGACTATTAAATTTTTAATATCTTTCTAAATCAATATATCATGTTGGAGCTATTTTCCGAGTAAACAAGGCATGATTAAAATTTATTATTTGGCTATGCTAATGAGAAACAGTTTTCACCGTTAACAAAATCAAAATCGCCGATAATGACTATACAACAGGGACTAAGCATTAGTTGATAACTGATATGCGGTGATACATCAAAGTTGACAGGTTGGTTCGCTTATGATCTCTCGAGACTGGAGACACAATGCTGGTTATTTGTATTTTCGAAAACCAAAAAAAAAACGGCACTGAGGAAATGGAAAGGGGTGTTTCTTGTGAAAGAAAGAAAGAAAGAAAGAAATGTTTTATTTAACGACGCACTCAACACATTTTATTTACGGTTATATGGCGTCAGACATATGGTTAAGGACCACACAGATTTTGAGAGGAAACCCGCTGTCGCCACTTCATGGGCTACTATTTCCGATTAGCAGCAAGGGATCTTTTATTTGCGCTTCCCACAGGCAGGATAGCACAAACCATGGCCTTTGTTGAACCAGTTATGGATCACTGGTCGGTGCAAGTGGTTTACACCTACCCATTGAGCCTTGCGGAGCACTCACTCGGGGTTTGGAGTCGGTATCTGGATTAAAAATCCCATGCCTCGACTGGGATCCGAACCCAGTACCTACCAGCCTGTAGACCGATGGCCTAACCACGACGCCACCGAGGCCGGTTCTTGTGAAAGACTGCAGTAGATGCTTTAATTCATTCATTCTTTTCTTTTTTCAACCCATTGGGCTATTTCTCTTTCCAGCCAGTGCTCCACAACTGGTGTAACAAAGGCCGTGGTATGTACTATCCTGTCTGTGGGATGGTGCATATAAAAGATCCCTTGCTGCTAATCGAAAAGAATAGTCCATGAAGTGGCGACAGCGGGTTCCTCTCTTAATATCTGTGTGGTCCTTAACCGTATGTCCGACGCCATATAACCGTAAATAAAATGTGTTGAGTGCGTCGTTAAATAAAACATTCCCTTCCTTCCTTCTTTATTTCAACTTATTTTCGTGCTTATATCTAATTAAGGTTCAAGTACGCTGTCCTGGGCATAAACCTCAGCTATCTGGGATGTCTGTCTAGGACAGTGGGTTAGTGGTTACTGGCCTCAGATTACAGTTATCTTCCCATTTGGTTGGAAGTTTCACCGCGCAAGTAGTCTGCTGTTTGACTGTGATTATTTCATGGCAGACAGCTATGAAGTGGCAACTGTTTGACTGAAGTGACAGGGGATAGCATGTAGTTTGTAAACATGTGTAACTTGTTGACATTGAAGACTTGTTTGTGGTAATTCCGGCCCATGCAAAAGTAGTGCTTTTTGTGTAAAATGGGTGTACTCCGGCCTGGTTTAGAGGGTGTGTCTGTTTAAACCAATATGCTGGGAGAAAGAGCTGGACAACAGGGGTTGTCCTTTTCAGGGTATGTGTCCCCCATGCAGGCAAAGGTACATATAAAACTTCACGGGCCTGCTGATATTAATAAAAATGTTATAGCCACTACGGCTATATAGAAACATATAGCGAAATTAATTGTGGTCTGAGGCCTACTGAGAGACCAGTCAGTGTAGTGGCCTACCCACTGAGTCGTTAAAATTCCCTTTGTGAGAGTCGGTACCGGGATGCGAACCCAGTACCTATCAGGTTAAGTCCGGTGGTTTAACTACTGCACCACCGAGGCCGGTGAGAAAAGGCAAGGGGTGCTTCTTTTGAAAGACTTCAGCACACACTTTAATCCAAAGCTGCTATTAGGTTTTAGAACGCATGGCAACTACGACGTTAAGAAATCTGATGTGTTTTCCTCCTTTCGGCTAGTGCTCCTTGACCGGTTTATAAAATGCCATGACATGTCGTGCTCACGAAATACACCTGCTGCTAATTGGAAAAAGTAATCTGTGTGGTGGAAACGATTTGTTCCTCGTAATCTAGCTCGTGTGTCGCAGTTATACCACATGTTGGTTCCTGTGTTGCTAAAGAGTAAAGGAGATTTTTTAAGGGGGGGGGGGGGGGGGGGGGGGGGGGGGGGGGGGGGGGGGGGGGGGGGGGGGGGGGGGGGGGGGGGGGGGGGGGGGGGGGGGGGGGGGGGGGGGGGGGGGGGGGGGGGGGGGGGGGGGGGGGGGGGGGGGGGGGGGGGTGGGGGGGGGGGGGGGGGGTGGGGGGGGGGGTCCCAACTATGAATAATACTTGAATAATACTTTCAGAATCTGGGTATGTCGTGAACCCCCGACCCCTCCCTCCCCCTTGCTCTGGATCAACGTCTATGATGTGTTTGGGGTGTCCTTTTTCGTTTATACTTATTTTTGTGCTTAAATCCAATTAAGGTTCAAGCACGCTGTCATGGACACACACCTCAGCTATCTGAGGATTAGTGGTTAGTTGTTAGTGAGAGACAAGTCGGTGTCGTGGTCTTATACCTACCCATCATTAAAAATCACTCTGGGTGGGACCGGGAAGCGAATCCAGTACCTACCAGTCTTATGTTCGATGGCTTCACTACGACATCACCGGTTGAGTGTCCTTGGGTAAAATATTTGATTTATACCAGCTACCATCACTTTAATATTGTTGTAATTGAGACCACATGGCATTGTACCTTGTATAAAGTATGTTTTAATCCGTGGTATAAAACCAGGCCTACTTGAAAACTAAAGCTAGGTCTTATTTCTAGATGCAAAACAAATAGTACCTGACTTAGTTATCAATCGTGTGTGAATGCACGCCACTCAGCATGCCATTCGACTGTATCAGGTATCATTAATTAAATCACCTGTACTCTAGCCATGTTATTGAAGCAAATATATTAACTTTTTTTCCCCTTTTTCTTTCTTCTCGAGTAGAAATTGGATTTTTAAATATAGTGGATTTTTTTCTTAATTTAATAATGTGTAATAACTCACAAAATAATCATGTTATTCCCTAAAAAAAACCCATAATAATGACAAAAATAAACCATTTATTATCGGCTTCGGTGGTGTAGTGATTACGTTATGGAACATGTTTTTTTTTTTTTTTTTTTTTTTTAAAGATTTATTGCCCCCAGAACATAGACAGTGAACAGGTTACGTTATGGAACTTAACGCTGGAAGGTACTAGGTTCGAACCCCGGCACTGGCTCCCACCCAGAGTGGGTTTCAACGACTCCTTGGGAAGGTGTAAGACCACTACACCGCATCCACTCTTACTCAATAATAAATACTCTCCAAGACAGCCCAGTCAGCTTTAATGTGTGCCTAGGAAAGCATGTTTGAACCTCTATTGGATATAAGCACGAAAATAAAATTAAACCATTTATTTTATACTTTGCAGTCTTAAACACAAATGTACGAAGTCTGTAAAACCTAAATTTAAAGTAACAAGAACACCTAACATCGTTGAAAAACAATTATATGTTTTTAATGGAAGGAAGGAGGGAAATGTTTTATTTAACGACGCACTCAACACATTTTATTTACGGTTATATGGCGTCAGACATATGGTTAAGGACCACACAGATACTGAGAGACGAAACCCGCTGTCGCCACTTCATGGGCTACTCTTTTCGATTAGCAAGGGATCTTTTATATGCACCATCCCACAGACAGGTAGTACATACCACGGCCTTTGATATACCAGTCGTGGTGCACTGGCTGGAACGAGAAATAGCCCAATGGGTCCACCGACGGGGATCGATCCCAGACCGACCGCGCATCAAGTGAACGCTTTACCACTGGGCTACGTCCCGCCCCGTCTTTAATGGAGACAGAATCTGATGTGTTTAACCATGACAACTAGAGGGTAAAATATACTGGTCTTAATTTGTACACTAATACATTTCTAAATTATTATTATTATTATTATTATTATAATTATTAAATATATATATATAGCATGCCTACCTATAGTCCTGTTACACAAATTCACATAGGATAAGGAATAGTACATAGTTAAAGATCTGATCTGTTTAACCATGACAACTAGAGGGTAAAATATACTGGTCTTAATTTGTACACTAATACATTTCTAAATTCCTATTATTATTATTATTATTATTATTATTATTATTATTGTTAAATATATATATATAGCATGCCTACCTATAGTCCTGTTACACAAATTCACATAGGATAAGGAATAGTACATAGTTAAAGCTATTTTGTGTTGGAGTTTTATGTTGAATTTAATAGCAGCAGAAGTCGTATGTATAAATAGCTGAAGCTTTAAGTACTGCAGATCGCTGCTGGATTTAATTGTACTCAGCATGTAGACTTGAAGGATGGCCACCAGAGGGAGTTGTCGCACGGCGACTAACGACATGAAAGCGTGTATGTACTTTACAAAAAGCTTAAGTGCAATATTAGCGATCATTTCAGTGGGCCCGTGGAATTAGTGAATACAGTGGTTAACTCACATGGGAACAGATGTCGACAGTCATGCAGCATTTGCTGGATAAGCACAACAGTGATCGAGCAGATGATATCTTATTTCATTACATGCTTGTTATATCCAAGTGATGTTTTGTCCTGGGCATATACCTCAGCTATCTGGGCTGTTTGTGCAGGGAAAAATTGTCATTTTTGTTATAAAGTGCCCCTGCATGAGATGGCCCAAAAGTGCTTTAAATATGGTCGAAGTGGCAACTATTGTACTACCAGCCATTTTTTTCTTTGAAAGTGTGGGTCTTGACAATTTCTAGGGTAAAACGTACCCAGAATATCTGTGGAGGAGTTTGGTCAAATGATGTTATCAATATGGACGCCTCAGTTTATCTTCAGTTGTTTGATATGTTAAGCATCTACAAAGGTTGAAACTGTTATAATACAGTTTTAAAACAACATTTATTAATTTTAAATTATTAATATTTTTAAAGAGTAGAGAGCGCTTCCAGTATGGCTGTTCGGACCAATTATGCTGTCTGTTTTGTTTTTGTTTCACTGCACCATTCAATTATCGTCGGATGGTACAGCTCGTTTAGTATACATCTTTGAAAAACATGCAAAGTCTGTTTTAAACTAAAAACAACCCCACACATCACTATTTCTCCATTTAGTAGTGTAATATATAATAATGACAAATACGCAAGAAAGCTTATAATGTACTATGGACGTTTTTACTGCACTCAGTGGTAAAATAAGACTTTTGAAAACTTCGTGTAAGGAAAACTACTTAACCAAGAAGGGTGATTTTCCAGTTACACCCTCTGTTATCGTATGTCAAAGGTAAATGATATATCTTTGAGAAAATGCATATAAAATATACCTTCTTGCGAATAAAAACGTAGTTTTTTTCTCTTCAGGTGTAAGTAGAGAGATCACAAAGGCGAGCACTCGCGAACATTCGCGGTCGATTCAGTAAGATGTATGATCGCAAGCACTCGCGATTATTTGCTCTCCTGAATACGCTACAGATTTTAATCCCATCCCAATCCAGCACCCTCTATCGCTGGCAAGTAGCACGTTTGGAGTTAAAGATGAGCGGGCAAAATTTATATCATATGATACCATACCATATCATATGATACCATACCATATGATACTATATCATGATACCATACCATATAATACTATACAATTTATTATGATACCATACCATATAATACTATTCCATACCATATGATACCATAACATACCATACTATAACATATGATCCCATACCATATGATACCATACCATATGATACCATACTATATGATACCATACCATATGATACTGTACTATAATATGATACCATGCTATATGATATCATACCATTTATAACGACACCATACCATATAATACCATAACATAATATAATATGATACCATAACATACCATACTACGTGTATAATATATGATCCCATACCATAGCATGCTATATGATACTATAAGATATCATACAATATCATACCATATCATACCATACTATGCAAAAATCTGACGAAATCGTGCATTTTCCTATGAATTATCTAGAGGCTTTGCAATATGTCAACAATATTCGGCTTGAAAACTTTGTCACGTGGATAACCATTATAACCACAAACGATTATATTATTTGTGTCTCCCTTTTCGCGCGTGGAGACATTTAGTTTTATATTTACGTGGTGTCGACATTCGTAAATTGAGGTTTATTTGACGTCTACTGAATTATGCAAACCTTTGGAGGACTCGTAACTGGTTTTATTAATCCCAAAGAAATGTTGTTATTAAACTTGGTGTCACATAACGTGATGCTGGGAGGTTTGGCAACGGAATGTGACCCACAAGACTATTTTCTGAAGGACAAATGTTCAAAACCACAGAGCGTCACTCTCTGGTGGCCAGTGATCTACGTTAAAACATTATTATCGACTTTAGGGACAACCTGTAATCAAGTTATAAAAGCAATATGGTTCTTAGCCTAAAATAACCACGAAGCAGTAAAAAAAAAAAAAAAAAAAATAAAAATAAAAATAAATTACTCAGGACATAACGTGCACTTTAAACGAAAAATTGCACGTTTATTTTTCATATCTTTCTGTGCGAGCAATTTCCCCGTATCCCAACTAGTTGTGTATCAGCAAGCTATGTCATCGCTCTATATCGGTTAGAATGCGTATTGCCATCCAGCACTGTAATATCTACCGCTATATAACAGAGAGATATGCTTCTTGATTACTACAGAACTGATTTATTTGCTTGGTCGCCTGTGCATATGTTCTTTGATTCGCTGTCGCTGACGAATATTTCAGTTGATGCTGAGAAACCAAGATGAACGGGTATCTATCTCGACCTAATATATCAAATATTTAATTTGATTTACAAGAAAAAGTGTTTTAACAGACACATAGATGCTAAAAGTTGAATTATTCTTCATCCGCGTTCGACGATTGTGTCGTACTCCTGGGATGTCCTCCTCAGGTCTTCCCCAGAGTTTGGTCTTCACAGCTGCTCCTGGCCAGGTCTGGTTTCGCAACTGGTCTTATTCGCAACTGGTCTTGTTCGTAACTGGTCTGGTTCGCAACTGGTCTGGTTTTGCAACTGGTCTTATTCGCAACTGGTCTGGTTCGCAACTGGTCTGGTTTTGCAACTGGTCTTATTCGCAACTGGTCTGGTTCGTAACTGGTCTGATTCGCAACTGGTCTGGTTTTGCAACTGGTCTTATTCGCAACTGGTCTTGTTCGTAACTGGTCTGGTTCGCAACTGGTCTGGTTTTGCAACTGTTCTTATTCGCAACTGGTCTGGTTCGTAACTGATTTGATTCGCAACTGGTCTGGTTCGCAACTGGTCTGGTTCGCAACTGGGTGAATAACTGGTAATAATTTAGAGTACGAGCGGATATTACTCTACCACATTTAAAGATTTTGGTTCTCCTATAACATCGTATACTATTTGTGTCAGACATTAAGCTTCTAGCTTGAAACTACATTTTCACATCTATGTGAACTTTATTGAGAGAGAAGAGAGAAGTGTTTCATTTAACGACGCACTCAACGCATTTTATTTACGGTTATATGGTGTCGGACATATGGTTAAGGACCACACAGATATTGAGAGAGGAAACCCGCTGTCGCCACTTTATAGGCTACTCTTTTCGATTAGCAGCAAGGGATCTTTTATATGCACCATCTCACAGACAGGATTGCACATACCACAGCCTTTGATATACCAGTCGTGGTGCACTGGCTGGAACGAGAAATAGCCCAATGGGCCCACCGACAGGGACCATCACATGAAGACAGTGGCTTATGTTTTGTAAGCATTAGTACACAATCAAGACAAACCTATACAAAAATGAATATTTTAAGTAAGAAACCTTTAAAAAAAAAAAAAAAAATTGTAGAACCATGTACCTTTAATATGTTTCGATTTCCATCGGACTTAAGGCTGGTAAGTGCTGTGTTCGCACCCCGGTACCGGTTCCTACACAGAGTACGTTTTAACGGATATGTGTAAGGCCACTACATTGCCGCAAGTCTCACTAACCACCAACCCACTGTTCTAGACAGAGAGCCCATATAGCTGAGGTGTGTGTGTTCAGGACAGCATCCTTAAATCGTAATTGGATATAAGCACACAAATAAGTTAAAACGAATGAATATAGATGCTGTTGAAAGACGTATACAGCGATTATTAACAACTTGTTTTGTTATTGCGAGTATAGGAAACAGGGCAATATTGAAATCGAATCTTTTCATACTCAGCTCATAAAGACTCATATATCCGTTGAATTGGGTGTTAAATAACAAGCATGACTAATGGAAACAGCTGTTCACTGTGTACACATGTGTGGCACGAACTTATTACTGAGAGAGAGGAAAAAAAGAATCTGAATGAAAGACGGGCAGCAGCCGACGTTGGAACGCTGCCGTGTTGTGTTGGTCTCGATAGGTTTATCGCTCTGACGTGTTAGTGGCGAGCTCCATATTGCCGATACCGTGACATCACGCACGCAACATGCTTTTAAAGGTTTAATCTTATTACTGACCTATTCTGAAGTCAATACTTATGTTACTATTTGCGAAGGAAACCTTAAAAGCATTGAGCCTATTTATTAGGCTGGGTAAAATATATAGGCGAAATTTACGAAGCTTGTGGGGGGTTTTAACGCGCGCGTTTAAGCATTGTATATGTCATAATTAAAATTATAGAAACTTAAAGAAAATTATCTTCTTAACCGTTTAAGGAGTTTTAGACTATTAACTACTCAGTTGCACTAAGTTGCATAAGATAGCTATGCACTTAAGGTGATTTTAGGGCTAAGATCGCTTCGTGGAATGGGGCCTTGGTTACATGTTTGAAACATCTCGAAATGCATTTTCTACGAAACCGAAATAGTACATACCTTGGAAACTATGGGTAGGTTTGAAAATATATAACTGCTTATTGTAAACACTGTGTATTAAAAACTATGAAGCTGTTTAGCACACTCATATTACATTTCCTAAACGAACTGGTCGTTTATCACACTGACCTTGGTGGTGTTGAGTGCAATAACAATATTGTTGATGAGGTGTGTGCGTAAACGAAATAATTAATAGCAAAATTCAGTGACACGCATTTATTAATGCGTCAACACTGTTGATATAAAAAGTATTTGTAGTGCCACTCGCTCTGAGACGGGCTTCTCTAGTTTCTGATTTGATTAATGCAGTAACATTAATATTATTAATTGAAGCATTGTACGTTAGACTGGTTTCTTCTTGTTCGTTGACAGGTATCTTGACGTATTGGTGAAGGCAGTATTTTAGATTGTGGGGTGGAGAAGGCATATATACATGGATAACCATGGTGTCCTGATCCTCTACCATAGTAGACTACAGTATATGGCTGCAGGTATATCTTAAATCGGAATGACAAAACCGTTATCCGTGTTCAAGGTCGTATCTCTGCAAAATACAGAGTCGAATGGGTATTTGGCAAAATAATGCTCTCTTGATAGGAAATTATAGGTGTGTGGAAATAATGGCTCCAAGATACAAGCACCTGTCGCAATGTGTGGAGGTGGACAGCAAAAGAAGTTGGATGATAGGAAACGAAATCAGGGTTGCTAGACTGGTTTATGCGCTTCACGTTAAACCAAATGGCCACGTCGGGAACCAATCAAATAGTTCTTCAACGTTAGCGAAATGTTCGCCGGCTGAACTTAGGGCAGATGGAATTCAAAGGAGAGAAAGGGAAGGAGAAAAATAAAACATGTTATTTAATTTTTTTTTTTTTTTAAATATTTGGTTTTGCATCTGTTACAGAGAGAACCTTATACGGAATTTCTGCAATAACTGTGGTATGTTAACACATGTGGTTGTTAATTATAGCTACATAACAGGTATAAATATAGCACCATCATACATGGCCCATAATAGTCTCAGCTGAAATCGAATGTAGTTTACTTTTTATTGGCTGTTTTAAGTATTAGCACAGGTGTCGATTCCCGTTGCCACGGGAGACGATAGCATTAAGAATTAAACCGAAATCACATAGCTTTGCTTTTTCTAGTATGTTATATTATGTTCACGTATCCTTTTAGAACGTCTGGGTGGATTCAAATAACACTAAGATCAAAATTGTAACAGAATAGGAAACAAATTACCCAAAGAAATATACACCACCAACGATTACCAGCCGATCGATCAAGCCACCGTACAATGCTACCTTTGTTCGCAATTCCAATATGGCAGATAAACTCACGTAGCCAAAGTATAGAATGTCATCGGTGTCTCTGTGTTGTTTACTGAACAAATAAAACTGTTTGTTTTATAATGTCTCCTGCGCGATCATAAACCTGACATCATTCAAACCGGAGTTTTATTATTCCCCTTACATGTGTTAAAGAATTGTAAAAAATAAAAGTAAATTGGAATTAAATCACAACTATAACATATGTATCAGGTCTGTTATTGGTGATTAATAATTGAAGGGTTTGTCTCAGAGACGGATCACAAAAAATGCTTCCAGTAATAAGACCCTATTATTATACTGAACTGTGTGTATGTATTACTGTAAACTACTGCACTGAAGAAGAAAAAGGGCTTTGGGGTGTATTATCAATAATTGCTGCCATGTTAATGTTAAAGTTTTACATGCTATTTACAGTAAAATAAAATATAAAAATATCGTCGTAGGAGCATATCTTGTCTCGAAGGCCATACCATATCGGCTGCTGGGTCTTACTTTGTTTTCATCATACCACGTTGGTGTTTAGCTCAATGGAGGATGAGTTGGTAAATTATATATTGTTCTTGAGTGTCACGATACTTCAGAATAAATAGAAACCTTAGCCATTCCTGTGTGACAAAACCGTATTCTGTGATCAAAATCATATCTCTGCACTAGGCGAAAGTCGAAAAAACTTTTTAGGCAAAGTCGTGATTGCTTCCATGTTCCACTATCAGGTGGTCGTCCCAAGGAGGACCGCCATTCTCCTAGGAAATCCGTAAGACGGTTCTAGCTGTACCCTATTAGGATGTCTCTTCTTTATGATATTCATCACCCATAGAATGAAATTAAACAATTTGCAACTACGAACAAAACATAATTGAACGAGTACCCACCAGGAATGGAAAATGTCAATGTTTGATAGGGTGCGCACTATACATAGGTAAGACTATTCGGCAGAACATAAAATTTATAATTTTCCAGTGCATGTCATCACGACTGCAAAAAAGATTTTTTGAACTCTGTCTTGGCAAGAGATACGGCTTTTTCATTTAGATTTATCAATCCAGTTGTGGGGTGGCAGTCCTCCGGACGAAGTAGCTACGAAAGAAAGAAAGAAACAAAGAAAGAAAGAAAGAAAGAAAGAAAGAAGAAAGAAATGTTTTATTTAACGACGTACTCAACATTTTATTAACGGTTATATGGCGTCAAACATATGGTTAATGACCACACAGATATTGAGAGAGGGAACCCGCTGTCGCCACTTCGTGGGCTACTCTTTTCGATTAGCAGCTAGAGATATTTTTTATGCTCCATCCCACAGACAGGGTAGTACATATCACGGCTTTTGATACACCAGTCGTGATGCACTGGCTGGAACGAGAAATAGCCCAATGGGCCCACAGCGACCGCGCATCGAGCGAACGCTTTACCACTGGGCTACGTCCTGCCCCTCCCTCAAGTAGCATGGGGGAGGGTCGTGTCATGGGGGAGGGTGACTTTCCTGTAAACAAAACACCAGCGCTGTAAATGCACCAGAAGTGCAGTTTGGAATACAAAGGGTTAAGAATTCCGAGAATTATTGAGCTAATTCTTTGCGTTTGTCGATCAATATCTGTTTTAATTTTTTCATGTCTTTTGAAGGACCCTTCTGCTAATTTTGTTTATTGCCATAAACATGACTTTAATTTAGTTTTTTTATTGCCATTTACAAGCTGATTTCATCCAAGAAAGACCAGCGTAAACTAATCTAACCTAGGAGTTTTTTGTAAGCATTTTTAAAATGTTTAGTTTGACGCGAAGTAAATGTCAGTTAACTTTGCCATGGTTTACGTGTCGTCATTATGGGTTTTTTAATTTAAAACAATACTTTAGTTTCCTTCATTTTTTAGGGGGGATGGGTGGGGGGATTTTCTTTTTCGTCTTCTGTTTTCTCTGTTTTTATGTTCATCCTTTTAATCTTTCTGTTTCTCTTTGTCTTCTTTACCTTCGAAGGGGCGAGACGTAGCCCAGTGGTAAAGCGTTCGCTTGATGCGCGGTCGGTCTAGGATCGATCCCCGTCAGTGGGCCTATTGGGCTATTTCTCGTTCCAGCCAGTACATCACGAGTGGTACATCAAAGGCCGTGGCATGTGCTATCCTGTCTACCCTTGCTGCTAATCGAAAAGAGTAGCCCATGAAGTGGCGACAGCGGGTTTCCTCCCTCAATATCTGTGTGGTCCTTAACCATATGTCCGACGCCATGTTTTGTAAATTGGACACAACAATAGTTTGGGTTTGTCTTTTGTTGTTATCTCCAAAACACTTTTACTTTTCTTCTTACGTCAATCAAAACTGAACTAATTTTTTTAAAACGACAAAAAGCATTTGAGTATGGGACCGAATATACGTATATGTAATCCGTACTACATAATCCGTAACAACTATTTTCTATGCAAATTAGTTTAGCAGATTCCATTTATGGAATTAGCGCCTTATATTTGTCGTCTTCTTCTTTGATGTCTTCCTCGGTGTGAGAAACAAATAAACCAGCAGTGGTCGCCCTGGAAAAGCAATACAAACGCAGCACTCTAAGGGACAAGAAGAAAAAGCTTGTTTTGTTTAACGACACAACTAGAGCACATAGATTTGTTAATCATCGACTATTGGATGTCAAACAATTTGTAATTTTGACATATAGTCTTAGAGAGGAAATCCACTACATTCTTCCATTCTTCCATTAGTAGCAAGGGGTGTTTTATATGCACCATCCCACAAGACAGGACAGCACAGACCACAGCCTTTGATATATCAGTCGTGTGCACTGGCCCGACGGAGATCAATCCTAGACCGACCGCGCATCAAGCGAGCATTTTACCACTGGGCTACGCCCCACCCCCATCCCAAACCCCCCACCCTCACCCCCATACCCCCCCCCACCCTCACCCCCCTACCCCACCCCCCAAAAACAAATTAAATTTGTTCGTAATTCGTACGTGTATACGTATTCGCAATCAGCAATGCGTATTCTGTAGCAATGACTTTTTATACAAATAGACTGACTAGATTTTACTATTAAGCACGTACACATATACACATATTACGGACAAATGAGTGAATGTATATTTGTCAAAACAACCACACTTCATTTTCAACTCCCTCAGTTGCCCCATTGTCAGCAACTAAAGTCATACCGCGTGCTTGTGTAGAATCGACGTCGCTTGAAAACGGTGTTGATGGCGAGATAGATCTATTTGGAGAGTGCTAGCATTAGGGAAGTGGTATTCCTCGGAGCACTAATTTAGTAATGAAATCTACTGGAGATTGGCTCTCTTGTGTAGATATCAAGGGCGGATTAAGAGGATTTTGTGCTCGGAGTTGCGTGACATTTACAGATTGGAATATTCGTACTAAAACGAGCGATGGACAGGTGTTGTTAAGGTGAAGTTCGCCGCTGGTGGTGGTGGTGTGTTAGGGGAGGGGGGGTGGGGGTGCTGGTTGCCGCTATTCAGTGTGCCCCTGTATATATAGTTGTCTCGAACACCATCTGAATGTTCAACTGCAAATATTAAAATCATGGGGTGAATGGTAGAAGATTTGTGTTTACGTTGTTGAACGAGTTTCCTTATGACAAATAAAAAGTACAACTATACATTTCAATATATGGGTATCTGGTTTCTTTGTAACTGTACAACACTACATTCCAATACATTGGTATCTAGTTTCTTTGTAACAGTACAACACTACATTCCAATACATGGGTATCTGGTTTCTTTGTAACAGTACAACACTGCATGCCAATACATGAGTATCTGGTTTCTTTGTAACAGTACAACACTACATTTCAATACATGGATATCTGGTTTCTTTGTAACAGTACAACACTACATTTCAATACATGGGTATCTGGTTTCTTTGTAACAGTACAACACTACATTTCAATACATGGGTATCTGGGTTTTTTTGTAGAAGTGCAGCACATTTTAATTTGTGGGTACCTGTATACATGTATATGGTTCCTATATAACAGATAAAAGGCACCACGTTAACTTCAGTATATGGGTATCTGGTTTTAGAGGATGGTATTTGGTTTGGTAGTAAAGCATCTGCCTGGGCTGAAAGAGGACTAAGGATCGACTCTTCTTTATAGATCCCGTTGCTAACCAAATTGATAGCAACTGTCTTCTAGTATAGTCGTGTTACATTTACTGCACATTTCAACAGGACTCGGTGGTCTAGAGGTTCAGCCATCGGCCTTATGGGTGGTACGTACTGGGTTCGCATCCCAAACCCGGCTCCCACCAAGAGCGACATAAGGCCACCACGTCCACTTCTTTTTCATAACCCATCAGCAATAAACCATTAACCCCTGTCCTGCACAGACAGCCTAGATAGATAAGGTGTCCATTCAAACTAGTGTTCTTCAACCTTAAAGGGACAGATCCTAGTTTTTAAACACTAATGCATAGTTTTCACTATTAGACCCGTTTATGATCACTGAAATCAAACATTACTTATATTTTATTGTTTAGATAATCCATTTCCGTACAACCGTTTAGCAAGGGATATTTTATATGCACCATCCCAAATACGGAATAGGACATACCACGGTCAGTCGTGGTGTACTGGTTGGAACGAGAAATAGCCCAATGGGGCCACCGACGGGGATCAATCCTAAACCAACCGCGAATCATGCGAGCTTTTTTCCACTGGGCTACACCCTACCCCCTGTTTGAACAAAGCCAAAACGGCATAAACTGACAATAAAACTAAATAAATAAATAAATAACACCAAACGAAACGACATTTTGTATGTCTCCATGAGATTATATTTAGAAAACTCTGATCATATCACAATATTATTACCTAATGCAAAATACAAACCACTATTTTAATAAACTCGTGGCTAATATATCACAATATCGTTAATAAAATACAAATACAAGTCACTACCTTTTTAATAAACCCGTGTGTTATCGCTACCATCAGATATAGTCAACTGCCTTCATAAAACATGCAAGTTAGTCGCCATGTTTTGATGCTGTCTATAATAGTCTCGGTATTATATTGGGGGAACGGCGGTACGTAGCCCAGTGGTAAAGCGTTCGCTTGATGCGCGGTCGGTCTGGGATCGATCCCCGTCGGTGGGCCCATTGGGCTATTTCTCGCTCCAGCCAGTGCACCACGACTGGTATGTCAAAGGCCGTGGTATGTGCTATCCTGTCTGTGGGAAGGTGCATATAAAAGATCCCTTGCTGCTAATCGAAAGAGAGTAGCCCATGAAGTGGCGACAGCGGGTTTCCTCTCTCAATATCTGTGTGGTCCTTGACCATGTGTCCGACACTATATAATCGGAAATAAAATGTGTTGAGTGCGTCGTTAAATAATAATAATAATAAAATAAATAATAATAATAATAATAATAATAATAATAATAATAAAAGTATTATATTGTGTCTATATCCTCATGGTATATGTTTTGAAGTGGACATGTAGCGATCTCGAATGGTGCAGAAATAGCCATGTTTTTCTTGTTATTATTGTCACAGACATTCTAACCTTTTTGATGTGGTATGGGTTTGAAGCGAAGCATCCAGATAACTTCTGAATGACCAATATTCAAGAAAAATAACTCCAAACAACTGGAATGATTTGTGGTGATCAATAAAATCCATATTAATAATACCCGCCGAAAATAACACCATTAAAAGACATTTTATCCCCATTGCTACATCTAAACTATATAGCTAAGTAGCAACTGTCAGTTTGTCACCATTTGTGCACTGATAGGGTGGGATAAAGTTGACAGCTTTCGATTTTTTTGGTTTGCTAAATATTATTACTATTATCTTTTTGAAATGTCCACTTAACATTTCATGCTGAATAGATGTATTAATATGTAATATGCGCTTGAACGTCGATTATATATAATTTTATACAGTGCATGTAAATTAAGGAGTGGTGACTCAATTGGACGTCTAGAAATAGACTGACGTAAAGGTGGTCTAATTGTCTTGTATGTATTTAACTATTTGCAGATGACGATGTCTTATGCAGCAAGTGAGTAAAATTAATTGTGAAAATTTGGAGATACAGGAGTGTTTATGTATGGTAAAAAAAAAAAAAAGTGCCTTACGGAAAATAATACTTTTAGTTGCATGATATTGTTAATTGTTTATACTTACGCAACTTGGCAAACTGTAACCACTGCTTCATTTTTATCAATTAAAAACATTCTTCCGTCAATAAAATCTTCCACACAATCGTTATTTAAATATAGCGCTTCAAACCCTATACCGCGCCATAACACATTGCTAGACGATATAGGAGAGGGCCTAGTAAGTTGGCAAACTTGTGATCAATTCTTTTATTGTTTATGCAATAAAATATGTTTTCAATGAGTTCTCTGTAGGACAAAAAGTGGAATACCTCCCCGCTTCTGAATATCGAAATGGAGAATAAAGCATTATTACGTCAACCAGATTGGCGGTTCGAGGGGATCAGAGAATCCGTCCTCGCTAAATATATTTAAAAAAAAAAAAAAAAAAAAAAAAAAAAAAAAAAAAACACTTCATTGGGTTGCTTATTTCACAAGTTCATCCATGTACCCGTTTTTCTTTAGTTCCCCCACACCACCACCAAAAACGTCCTGGATCCGCTCCAGATATGGCCAATGGATATCGAAGAATTGCTCGCGATAGTAAGAAAATTAATGCTGAAGGTGTAGTCCAAAGGGTTAAATAATAGCAGTATTATACACTACCTGAAACTCATTCAAACACTGGATGGTTTTGTGAGTGTTTGTCTACTTTCAGCATATTTCGGTTAATTCCACTTGTTCGTTACCAATTTAGCTCACGATTGGCAATAATTAAATGCTTCTGTTTTAAAATATCGACGATTCACAAGATGGCATAAATATTGCTGACCTTGCATTGAAGCTATACACTGTAATTATGTTATTTGCAGATCAATAACGCGCATTTGGGGTCATAAGACGTGGTAGTTATCGCGGCAGAGGAGCCAATTATTTTGTAATTGCTACCCATCGTCGTGTTGATATAATACTGCTTATCCCTGACAATCCGTCTTGGACATGGAGTAGTTAACTCAGCATATCAACTCGCTCCTGCTGCGTCTACTTGATGGCGGCCTTTACTTCGTAATGGCTTCTCTTCGGAGTAGCTCTTCAGATCTTGCTGGACTATTGTGTGGAAATTAGGGTGATCGCATCCAATTACGGCATAAATACGCTCTCTTTGGCATGCGAACCTAAGAAACCGATGTAGAGAACTAGAAGGAAAAAGTGAAAGTGAAAAAAAAATATGAGAGCGAGAACAGAAGGTAAATTAAAAGCTTGTGGGAGTTCCTGTCTTTCGCGTTTCCGTTAGTATCTTTATTTCGTGCAATGTCATCTTGTTTCCTGCCTATTAAATACATTCATGTCAGAATCAGGGCCGGATCTAGCTAAAATAACTTAGGGGTGCAGTAGAAAGAAAACGGAACCAGAATCAGGACACAATAATAGAGGAAAACAAGATTAAAAAAATAATAATAAGCAAAGCAAAACCATACACTTCAAAATTGGAAGAGCACCTTTTCTCGTATTTTGACACACGCACACGCACACGCACGCACGCACACACCGTCTAGCTTTGTTTCTCGCTGGATACGGTCCTAAATACGAAACGTCCACCTGTACAGCAATTCCGACAGACTGGATATAATATGAATAATAAACTCTTGATTGATAAATACATTCTCTACAGAAACTGTTATTTCAAAGATTAAGATGAATATGGTTCATTTTGGTCGATATTCCTAGGCCACGTGTGTACCAACATCATATATTTTTAATACAAATATTATTGCTATAATCCACTTGCTATTAACATATTATTTATAGTTCCGTATCGTCATCAATCTAATTAAAATTAACCCCACTGGTTAATTACTATTACCTGTGGATTTAACACACCCCGTTGGAGCTCATGTCCAGTTGACCTTTCATTCGACCAATCAAAACCTTACTTGCAAAATCATGCCAGTGATCTGAAAAGAATTTGAAAACATTCGGGATTATACTGAGAGTATACGAAATGATTCGGGTGAATTACGAAGTATGCCGGAAACTAATTTCAATATAAATTTTTATATAAAATTTGTTTCAAGACAAAAAAACCACAACCGTGATGGTATAGCCATAAAATCTGTTTAAACTAGTATACAATCCAGAGTTTATTACTGCACCTTTCCCGCTGTTTTTCTAATGTTGAAATAGACCAACAAGTTCGCATAAATAGTCCCGCCCGATATTTTTAGAATTTGTATGCTCCCGAATAACGCTATAAAAGGCGAAGTGTAATTGGTCGATACTTAAATTGTTATTCTCCATTCGATTCTTGCTTTTTTTCGATTCTTGCCTTCAGACAATGAAGTTGTCTAGCGAGAACGTGGTGATTTCTCTACCCCCCACCCTGGGGGCTGTGTTGCGTGTACTTGGCCCACTAGTCAAGTACCGCATTGAACACAATGGAGACAGTGCTGTTGTAACCTTGAGTTACGGAGCTACCAACTCATCAGGATCGAAGAGGAGGAACCGGAGGCGGCGACCTAAGACTTCGCAGGGGGGACCAAACCTAGCGGCTCAACCGCCAGGAGCGGTCCCACCTGCCCCGAAGAGGAAGATCAGACCAACGGGAGCGAGACAGGGTGATCCAAACCCGGTGGCTAAACCACCGGGGGCGGTTCACTCTGCGCAGCCGCTCCCAGTTTCTGACCGGAAGCACTCGCCAGGAGCGGAACAGGGGGGACCAAAGCTGTCAGCTCCACTGACAGTGGCGATCCCTCCTGACGACCCACCTGCTGAGATGGAAACTGGACACGTCATCGTGACGGACCCCCCAGCGAGCCCACAAGCGCCTTCTATTGATGTTGTTGCCGACCCTGCAGCCGGAGGGGAGTCCAAGAGGAGGAAGATGTCAACGGTGTCCGAACCGGGGACACTCGACCAATCCGAATGGACTATCGTCTGTGAAAACATCCCATCCAAATGGCAGGGTTGTATCCACGGCGACTTCACTGACACCAACCAACTGAAGGGACTCTGGAATGAAAACAACTGGCGAAATCTACCCAACGGAATTGGAAAATACCAACTTCACTCAACAGGAACTGGCAACCAGATCCACGTGACTGCAAAACAGGACGGACTGTACAGGCAAGGACTCTTGATACCGGATATGACCAATACTACGATCCATCGTATCCTCAAGATAGTGCTGAGAGATATATATCCGGCAGCCATCTATAGGAATATCAAGGTCTTGATTGAAGGACTCCCCAACTTCAGGCCTGGGCAGTCCATCACCTCGCCATGAGTCCTGTTATACCAACCTCCTACCAACCTCCTTTGCCTCCGTGAGTAACCTTTTTTATTGGGCTAGTTAGAATTTAAACGTTTTGGAAGCAGTTCTAAATTCTTATGTTTATTTTTTTATAAGTAGTCTAACGCATTTTATTTTGGCGCCCGTTCAATTGCTCAAAATCACCTTAAAACTTTTCGGCCGAGCAGTCTTAACCATTTTTGGCTAAAATTTTAGAGTCCAGACATGTATCGGTATGCAGTACTCTTTGTAGACTTAGGTAAAAAACAGGCTTCACCGAGGAATCGAAATTCAGCCAATCAGAACACGGCTCCCACTCGGTGTTACTTCTTGTCTATGAAGTGTCTGCTAGTCGGTCCGCGCTAACTAAATGGCTTTTTTCCAAATTCCGCCCACTTCAAACTTACCCCCCCCCCCCCCCCCCCCCCTGCTCCGGAGTCAGTCACTGGCGAAGTCAGAGGCTAATTCCGCAGTGGGCGTGCCTGAACCTTCGTGGATAGGGGCACGTAAATATAGTTACCCATACCATACCATAAATTGTTATTTATAGATGAAATGTCACCTGAACATGGAAGTCCACGCAATGCTGTTAGATCTACTGGTAGACCAGTAGAGCTAATTTTAATCAGATTGGTATCGTCATCTGTTGATATTGTACGATGTGGATACCAGGCTCCCCAATCTTAACATTATCCCAGTTATGTTATTTGGTTATTGTAGAGAAATCATGTATAACACAACTAATAGTCCAGGAACATTAGTGTTTAACCCGGAAATAAATAATACAGAGCAAATGTTTAAAATGTGCGTGCAGTAGGGGCCGATAGTATATTAACGGCTCCGAAAGGTTAAACACGAAAATAGGTTACTAACGTCATCGGGTTAGGGGGCAATAAGTATAGTTACGTATGTTGTAAAGTTATCACACCTGGGAAATTTGTAGACTTTTTGTATGTTATTACTAACTATATTCTGCAACAACAGGCGAGGATTCAGGCGGAGGCCCAAGCCCCCACCCCCATTTTTGGTCAAACAATATATATTACAGAATACACCAAAAATACAAACTTATCCCGACCATCTGTCCAGGACCTTTACATTCTATTTTCAAAAACAAGAACGGTTTTTGGGCCCCCTCTATTAAAAAATCCTGGATCCGCGCCCGAATAATCCTGAAAAATTCAGCTTTGTGTCATTTATTTCTAGTTTAAACACTAATTTTGACCTAATGTTCCTGGACTATAATGCTTTTTCTTGATTTGCTTAGATATTTCATTTAAGTCGGATGTTTATAAGCACGTAAGGACGACAGGACACGGCCAATCTAGACAGCTGATGCAAGAAGGCTACCACATATGTATTATACTGTTGTTGACAAGCAAAAGACAGCTCGACAGAGCGTTTTTAAACGATATAACATCTCTTTGAAGATGACGCCAATCGCAGTCTATTGCCACGGGCAAACTACGTGCCATTGAGATACCAGACCATGTAATAAAAGAAACATCTCAATTTCCGCTCTTCTCGATGCAGGCGACAGACGGGGACAAATTTTGTCCAGCACTAATTTACTTATATCAACACCTGGTCGGCATATACCGAATATAAACAACAAGTGTTATATTGCCACGCTTTATGAAGCGCGTGCCAAAATTACATCTCGCTAATTAAGTCCATTCAGTGGACGTTTAATAAAGCAAGATCTCTTTGCATCTCACGAAACACCTTGGCAGCAGTGTGGAGGAGAACAATGGCGGCTGCCCACGCGTCAATCTCCGGTAGTGCTCGAGAGAATCCGTTGTTCTCCGCTTGACACTTTCCAGATTTACTTGTCGCGCGTTATAAACACGTCACGTGGAGCCCTCAAATTTCACAGCTATTACAATACGGAACGATTTCGATAGAAACCTGACACTAGCCCAATATCTCATTAATATTAATTTCTTTTTTTCGTGAGATAGTGTAATAATAACAACTTTACCTTACACTTGGCTTTACGCACTTCTTAGTATCTGGTCTGCTCTGTGAAGAGCGCTTACGAGTATTTATCATCAATAATACATGGTGTTTTGTGAAATACGATCAACGTTAAGATGAAGCACTGTACAATAATTGGATAGTAATATCTCTGACCAGAACACCTTGTTACTCGCCGTGTGTGTTCTGACTGTCGCGTGTTGAAGGGAAATTAGTTTATACTGCGCCTCGTGTTGGTCTTGAAGATCTCAGAACTATGCGAATACCGAGTAAACAGAGGACTGCTTGTTGGTCACATGTATGGTAAGTATTGCTTTGTCGAGTCTTCACCACTGGTTCGGGTGTTGTTTGTAAATTATGCTTTAAAATGCAGATGTTTGTGTAATTTCGTGTGAATATTTCGTGTGAAAAAACAAATTTCCTCTTGTTTCTGTATGAATGGATGGATGGATGGATGGATGGATGGGTGCATGGATGGATGGATGGGTGGGTGAATGAATAAATGAATGAATGAATGAATGAACGGACGGAGGGAAGGAAGGAAGGAAGGATGGCTGGATGGCTGGATGTTTAACGACACATTAGCACAAAACATACATCGACTATTGGTGTTAAACTAAGGTAATGTGTAAATGAAATGAGATCATTAACGTCAATATAAACACGGTGTAAAGAGCTGTACACAAATATATATATATATATATATATATATATATATATATATATATATATATATATATATATATATATATATATATATATATATATATATATATATATATATATATATATATATATATCACAGATAGGCACAATTAAAAGTTCAAAATGGAATCAAAATTTCTCCTACCAAATATATTTCATCTCATTTGCTTAAGATGACTGAACACATCAAAATGTGATGTACAGTCAAAGCGCACTGTCCTTCGTGTCATAAGGGCGGGATTTAGCTCAGTTGGTTGAGTGCTCGCTGGAGGTGCTAGCGTCGCAGGATCGAAACACCCAGGTGGATCTATTCAACTGATTAGGTTTTTCTCGTTGCAACTAATCCACCACAACTGGACATAGGCCGTGGCATGTGCTTTCTTGTCTGTTGGAAAGTGCATATAAAAGATCCCATGCCGCATTAGGAAAAATGTAGCGACTTTCCTGTGATGACTATGTGCCAGAATTACCCAATGTTTGACATCCAATAGCCGATGATTAATTAATCAACGTGCTCCAGTGGTGTCGTTAAACAAAACATACTTTAACTTTTTCGTGTCATAGAGGTGCACCAAATCCACGAAGGCCGCCATCGTACATAAATAGCTTGATGTTAACTTATTTTCAGTCATTAAATTATTTTTACGGATTTAATATGGCGTCAGTGGCGTGTCACTGATATTATCTTCGTCTTGTTTTAAATGAAAAGATGTAAGAAAGGTGTTGTAATAGGCTGCCATCAGCGCTGTTTCCTGTTCGTGTAGGTGTACGCCACTACTTTATACAGCACGACAATTACATCTGTATGAATTATTAACCTATTTTTAAAACGGTAATTAGTAATCTGCACAGAGGTCATCATCCAGCGAGAACATGAAAAAGTCGATACTGCTCGTTTAATTAAACATTTTGTAAGATAATATTAAACATATACTAGTAACAACTGTGCTGTACTTGATACTGAAGCCCGATTAAGCCGGTCGATATAATGGGCTGGTGATTTGGTAGGATTACAGCTGTATGGATTAGACATATTAGACGCATGTGTACTTATATATTCGAGATACATGGACAGAATTATGCCACAAATATGCTGCACTGTTTTACTTGTGTTTCAGTATACGAAACGAGATTATTAAAACAGGAATGCTATATATTGCAATACTTAAGATACATTAAAACATTTATAATAATATTCTACATATTGCATAAACTTGGATATATTGCATTAAAAATAGAATAGTAAACATGAGATTCTGTCTGTCCGTCTGTCTACTAGTACTAGTATCTATCTATCTATTTATCTATCTATATGTTTATCTATCTATCTATCTATCTATCTATCTATCTATCTATCTATCTATATATATATATATATATATATATATATATATATATATATATATATATATATATACATGTTTATCTATCTATCTATCTATATATATATATATATATATATATATATATATATATATATATATATATATATATATATATATATTATATAGCTATATATATCTATCTATCTATCTAATATATATCTATCTATCTATCTGTCTATATATATATATATATATATATATATATATATATATATATATATATATAGCTATCTATCCATCTATCTATCCGTCTATCTATCTGGCTATTTGTGGGTATAGTGAGACATGCTACAAGATGTTGTGTTCGGGTTACAAGCCACACTATTCATGACAAGCGATGTCGGACAAAAGCGATCTGTGCATGTTCTTGCCGTTGATGGTTTGATGTTTGACTAATGGCGGAATGGCGTGACGTTGGGTGCATGGTGCAAGGACTTGTCTGCTTTTGTCGTCCCTGGTTATTAGAGCGCCTCATCAGGATACCTAGATGTCCTTCACCAACGTAGCCATCAGGAGGCTGAGCTAATTGAATGGTTGTTTGCAAGTATAGATACAAGCAAGCAAAGAAAAGGAAGGACATTTATTGATTGAAAGATCTTTTATTGCCCTTTAAAACAAATGTATTATGCATGTTTTCCTGCTTTCTTGCTCCACTTCATAATACATATATAATGACAATGATACATTTATATATTCGAAATCTGATACATGAAAAGAATATAGTACTAGTATTCGAGAAAATAAAAAAGAAATAATAAATTATACGAAAAGTAAGATTTAAAAAAATAGTGCGAAAATACGCACAAAAATCAATCTAATAGCATTCGTCTAAAACATAACGTGTTTTACATGGTTATAAAAATAGTTACATAGTTACATGTCTGTTAATTAAAGAAGACATTTTATTTTTATTAATATGTTTGTGTGCATGCAAACATATTTGTTATCTTCATCACTGAGCACGTCTTCGCCAAATAGAATCAACTCTAAACTAATATTAGTACTAGGCTGAAACGTCTGTGGTGGATTTAAGACATTGCGTTTAAATAATATCCGTAACTATGTATATTATGACTCTCGAGTATGTCCTACCCGACGTAAGTGAGTTTATAAATTGATAGAACAATTGTAGATACCAAAACGCAGGGTGCCACAAAAACCTAACTTCACCGAAGATCAAGTATAGCCTCTGTTAGAAATTAACGAGAAAAATTAGGCAGAGTTACGTCCCCTAACCATTATCCATTTCCGGCGCGTTTCGGTAACAGCAACAATGGCCAATGACCACAGTTGTTTATGAATCTTCAGCTGAGATTTATGCATACCAGCTCCTGGCATCATGAATGTCCCTACCTATGCTTTAGGATCCAAGCCGATGTATTGAACTGGGTACTAAGAGAAAGTCATTAAAATAGTATAAACTATATTACAATTGTCTGTAAATGCTTAATTAAAAATTTAAATCGCAACGTTTTGTTAAAAAAAATTGGATTTTATGATAGCTTTTAAAACAATTGTAATATATTTTATACATCAATTTTAGTTTTGTATAGGCTTTAGGGGGTTCGGGGTATGCTCCCTCGTAAAAGTTTGACAACTGAAATGCAATTTCCTACATTCTACAAGTATAATTCATCTCTGCGTTAAGATTTACTCCCAATAATATTTTTAATTCAGAATTATAGTGAGTTAGAGCGCCCCCCACCACCCCCCAACCCCATCCCCTTGCTCCGCCATTACTGATGAGTCCACCAAGGAAGATCGATTTTATTTTTTTATAAAGAAGTAGTTTTAAGTCGTATATCGCTGACAAATTATGACTCGAGTCCTTCCCACAGGGAACGCCGTTTTCTTACTGTAGTATTTACTACAACATATTTATTTCATAACCGATTGTTTTCTAAATTGCACACAATAAGAGTGTTTTTTGTTATTTCCAAAACTCTTTTACTTTTCTTCTTACGTCAAATCAAACTGAAATTATTTACGAAGAAAACAAAGAAAAAAAACATTATGGAGGATGGGAAGGACTATAGCATTTTAAACTATTTTAACGTTATTGGCGCTTTAATCTATTTTTTGTTTTATTAGTAAAACTTCACATCATAATAAACATATATATTTATATTCCTTTTACAGTTTGTTTTTTGTTTTCCCACCACATTCCGTTAAATCACAGGAAACATTAAGGAAACGGCAATGGCAGAAACCATTTCTCTGAATGCGAGCGTTAACTGCGTTTAGACTGCGTCACCGCGTCACCTGCACGCGTATCAAGGAGAGTTGGAAATGACTCTCGGAGAAGCCTGCCAGGTGTCAGTTCGATGTAATTTAGTTGTTTAGTACACGCTGCAGAACTTGGGCAAGTCGGAAGTAGCTAACTAGTTATGTAGTGCAGAAGACTTCCAACAGCTGCATGAAGTGCCAGCAGTGTCTTTGGATTAAATAGGGGGCCTTTGGTACAGTGAACTTATATTCTGACGTTCAATAGCCGATGATAAGATAAAAAACCAACGTGCTCTAGTGGCGTCGTTAAATAAAACAAACTTTACTTTCATTTTGAACTGTTTTTACTTGATTTTATTGGTAATGTTAATCATAAGCGTACGAGGCATGGGGCACTACCCCCTAGTGCTGGAGCAAATCTTCTAATTCGAGCAAAAATGATAGAGTTATTCGGTAAAAATGGGCTAGTACGAGACCTTTTTACCATGCATTTCCATCATTTTATCCGCAAAATTAGTTGTAATCCGTGTAAAAATCCGTAATGATTCTTTTGCAACCCTATATAGTTGTTTGACTGTAATACTAATTTAAATAAATGTTGTTTTCCAGATTCGGGCAAAAAAAAACGTCTTGCCGCTTGTTTTTTTTTTTTTTTTTTTTGGGGGGGGGGGTTCTTCTTGTATTTTTCTTGTGTTTTTTGTTGATTGGATGGTTTTTAGGGGGTTCGAGAGGGGTTTTATTTATTTTTATTGTTGTTTCTTTAATTTAATAACCTCATAGCATACCCTTTAGGTAGATCTAATCAGTTGTAAATGTCTGAACATTCCAGCGAATCCTTGTATAAAGAATAATGTCCACCTCCTGGAAGATGTAAATGCTTGTTTTTATGTTATATATATATCCTTTCTTACTATCCCTCTACCTCTCTCTGTATCTCTCTGTATCTCTCTCTCTCTCTCTCTCTCTCTCTCTCTCTCTCTCTCTCTCTCTCTCTCTCTCTCTCTCTCTCTCTCTCTCTCTCTCTCTCTCTCTCTGACTTCGACAGTGAAATAGTTGTTTAAAATAATAATATATTATTATACACCCACACCCACACTCACATCCACAACCACACCCACAACCACACCCACAACCACACCCACACACACACATACACACACACACACACACACACACACACACACCAAGTATCTACTAGAGTAGGCTTTGTAATATATCGTATCTTTCTAAGTCCGTTAAATATTTAATTTCAGGTAGACCTGAAATCAAAGTATTCTTTGATCGGGTTTTGAGAAGCATTAAATATTCGGGGTATGTTTTATTTATGGTTATATGGCGTCAGGACCACACAGATTTTGAGAGGAAATCCGCTGTCGCCACTACATAGGCTACTCTTTCCGATTGGCAGCAAGGGATATTTTATTTGCGCTTCCCACAGGCAGGATAGCACAAACCATGGCCTTTCTTGAACCAGTTATGGATCACTGGTCGGTGCAAGTGGTTTACACCTACCCACTGAGCCTTGTGGAGCACTCACTCAGGGTTTGGAGTCGGTATCTGGAAAAAAATCCCATGCCTCGACTGGGATCCGAACCCAGTACCTACCAGCCTGTAGACCGATGGCCTAACCACGACGCCACCGAGGCCGGTCTTGTATGTAAAATGTCAAACGTATGAACAGTCAGAGGAACGTGTCCGTAATCTACAAAAACAAACAAAGAACGTGACGTGGCTAAATGCCACTGGTGAAATATTTGAATAATTCAACAATTCGAAGTATTTTTTTAGTCAGAACTCGCACGCCATTTAAATAAACATATTCACAAAATAAGCTAATGGAGAACAGAGGTACTCAATATGAAAGGAAAAGATTGTGATAGTGTTCGTTACGTAAACTGATCAGTTATATTGTTTGTTTGTGTGGGTTTTAGTTGGTTGTTTTTGTTGTTGTTTTTTAACGTATCATCCTTGGTTTTTTTTTTAAATGCAGAAATAGAGAGAGAGAGAGAGAGAGAGAGAGAGAGAGAGAGAGAGAGAGAGAGAGAGAGAGAGAGAGAGAGAGAGAGAGAGAGAGTGAGAGAGAGAGAGAGAGAGAGAGAGAGAGAGAGAGAGTGAGAGAAACAGACACAGACGAAGGAAGGAAGGAAATGTTTTATTTAAGGACGCACTCGACACATTTTATTTACGGTTATATGGCGTCAGACCACACAGATATTGATAGAGGAAACCCGCTGTCGCCACTTCATGGGCTACTCTTTTCGATTAGCAGCAAGAGATCTTTTATATACACCACCCCGCAGACAGGATAGTACATACCACGGCCTTTGTTATACCAGTTGTGGAGCATTGGCAGGAACGAGAAATAGCGCACCGACGGGAATCGATCCTAGGTCGATCGCGCATCAGACGAATGCTGTACCACTGAGCTACGTCCCGCCCCATATGCTAAGAGAAAGACAGTAAGACTGACAGATTCTATAGAGAGGGAGGAAGACAAATATAAAAAACAAAGAAATGTTTTATTTAACGACGCACTCAACGCATTTTATTTACGGTTATATGGCGTCGGACATATGGTTAAAGATCACACACAGATATTGATAGAGGAAACCAGCTGTCGCCACTTCATGGGCTACTCCTTTCGATTAGCAGCAAGGGATCTTTTATATGCACCATCCCACAGACAGAGTAGTACATACCACGGCCTTTGATATACCAGTCGTGGTGCACTGGCTGGAACGAGAAATAGCCCTATGGGCCCACCGACGGGAATCGATCCCAGACCGACCGCGCATCGAGCGAAGCGCTTTACCACTGGGCTACGTCCCGCCCCTGGAAGGGAAACAAGACACAGACAGACAGACACAAAAGAGAAACAGACAGAGAAAGAGGTGGATAGTCAGACCGACAGACAGAGAGACAGAAAGACTAAGAGATAGTCATAGAGATATCTGAAGATAGGACAAGGCAATTAACATTTTAAATAAATGTGATTTGCCAAGTAGAAAATTGCCGTAAATCGCCGGAAATCAGCAGAAGTCGTCCAGGCCAGGCTGTGTGTTGGCAAACAAAGGACCACGTAGACAGCTGGTAGGCAGACTTTGTCACGTTCCACATGGTAATGTGTTATTAAGGTGTCTGGCGCAAATGACTGCATTCATATTACCCGTGGTGTCACCACTGACTGACTTTCACGACTACTGGTACATATACGTGCCAATGTACGATTATTACGAATATCCATATAATTTATACATGTATTGTCCATACCAGGTGGCATGGAACATAATACAATATATAGATTATTCAGGACCGTACCTAGGATTTACTTTTTTTTACTTTTTTTGAGGGGGGAGTGGGGAGCAACTGAGTAGTTAATAGTCTTAACTCCTTAAACGGTTAAGAAGAGAATTTTCTTTAAATTTCGATAAAAAAAATTCCGGATTTATTTGGGGGGGGGGGGGGGGGGGGGGGGTCTACCCGCTAGCTACGGCCCTGTTATTTGTATGGTCGATCGCGTATTCATTTAGAAAACATTCAGAAAAAAATCATTTAGCTTTCACATCGAGATGTTTTCAGTGAAAAGAGACCTAACTGAGAAAGCTACTGGTCATGTCAGCCAGCCGACATCATAAAACGTCATATGTTATATTAAACTGTGTTATAAAACCGTATGTAATGCTATAACTGATTTATAAAACGTATGTAATGGCATAACAGATTGTTCTTACACACCCGTTGGTGATAACATCATTCGTTATGTTTATAACACTTACTTGTTAACATGTATACGTGCGTTAACATTTTAAAGACATACGACTGGCTGCTCCTAGGTGATGACCAGGTCACCAATGCCGTACAATCCAATGGAAAAAAAATCCGGTCGAATCGATCATACCGTGACGTACAAGAAAACCTGGAATTCACTTGTCTGTCACGCACAAGTTAACTATAAGCGCAAGGGCCGTAAATAGGTTTTCGTTGGAAAAAGGCATTTAAATTTATTTTAAAAAAATTTCAGGCTATGTAAGAAATAGAATACAACATTCGTGCCCGTTAGATACCATTTATCTTAAAACTCGTTGTTTAAAAACGTATCCAACTCGCTTTCGCTTGTTAGATACATTTTAAAACAACTCGTTGTGAGATAAATGGTATCTAACGAACACTTATGTAGTATTCTCTATATAAAACCAAATATAATGTTATAACTAATTTATAAAATCGTCTGTTATGTCTTTTGCCTTTGATCATTATAATAATATCAAAATAATTTGACATGCTTTTTACCATTAGTATTTTATTTTACTCTGATAATGTTTTAATACATGGTGTGCAGTTAAAATATGATATTTTTGTTCATATTTTGTGTTAAAGGTTTAAAACAAAATTATAGATGCTAAAATAAAGACATCATTTTGCATCAGTACAGGACTACATTGCTTCATATTCATACAGAAAAGGACGGCAATACTATTTTAACGACACCTAAGATCCTATAAAATCATTCATTTAAAACCTAGATAATTTAAATGATGACATTTGTATAGCATTGCAAAATCCTGTTCTTCCATATAACTTAAAGGTTTTGTTCAAAGATCAGAAAGGTTGCAAACATATATATGATTTACTGAACGCTCAAACCACCATTCTAAAATCACAAATAAAATATTCTAAAGAAGGATATATCTATGATATATATGGTTGGGGAAAATATTACATTCTACCCTTTAGATCTGTCAAAAACACAACATTATCTTGGTTTCAGTATAAAATCATACACAGAACTAACAAATTTCTAAATATGATTAATTATATTGATTCCAGTGCCTGTAGTTTTTGCAACAAATCACCTGAAACCATGCAACACCTTCTATTTGAATGTAGTTTAGTACATTCTCTGTGGGAAGCATTGAGACATAGTTATGTTAGGCATGATCAACAACGAAAAAGGTGATTTTGTAAATTGGCTGACTATCAAGATAAAATATTATATTTACAGTATGAAAATACAAAAAAGAAATTTACATGTCAATGCCGCGAAAAATATTCTACAAAATAATTTTGAAATAGAAAAATATATTTATTACAAAAATTGCAACTATGAAGCATTTCACAAGCAATGGACACCCTATAAAACACTCTTTGAAAGAATGTTTTAATTAAAAATAATGCTTTTAAAGTTCACTTGGAAATAGAGTACTAATTAAAATGTCACTCTCTAATACTCTCTCAATATCCCCACAACTTCTTTATACTTATCTACTGCTGTTGCACCCCCTCTCTCTCTCTCTCTCTCTCTCTCTCTCTCTCTCTCTCTCTCTCTCTCTCTCTCTCTCTCTCTCTCTCTCTCTCTCTCTCTCTCTCTCTCTCTCTCTCTCTCTCTCTCTCTCTCTCTCTCTCTCTCTCTCCTCCCTCCCTCCCTCTCTCTCTCTCTCTCTCTCTCTCTCTCTCTCTCTCTCTCTCTCTCTCTCTCTCTCTCTCTCTCTCTCTCTCCTCTCTCTCTCCTCTCTCTCTCTCTCTCTCTCTCTCTCTCCCTTTCCGTCAGCATATTTTGTTTAGATACTATTGTTTAAATATGTACTTTGTAAGGTAGTGACCACGGCTCCCCAACCTGTTCACTGCCTATGTTCTGGGGGCAATAAATCTTCTTTTTTTTAAAAGACAAAGCAAAAAAAAAAAAGAAAAAAAAAATCCTTTTTAAAAAATAGTTTTATGATTCTCAAATATTAGCGTTATTGCAACGCTTGGTAGAAATACTGAGATAAGAATCTACCACAGCCAAATTGGTTACTTTTTTCATATAAATTTTCTCACATGCAAGGCAGCACCTACCATGTTGTTTGATTTTACCAGTCATGGGGCACTGGTTGGACACAGGAATAAGTTAATGAGTCCACTGTGCATCTCTAACGGACGTTGCGCTAGACCCAGCCACATTTTATGCAAAACGCCAACGCGTGGTTTGGCTCAAATACAGGAAGTAGCCGTCGATTTGTCTCATAGAGATTATCGTATTTCATGCCTAGATCCATTCCATTTGACGGTCACGTTTCTCTAAAAGATGAAAACGGGATGTTGCTCAATGGTGGAGCTTTCATGTCATTAGAGTTGATGGTCATGTTTCCCTATAAGATTAAAACGGGTTGTAGCCCAATGGTAGCTCTCCCGTCTATGGTTCGAAGGGTGGAATGAATGAATGAATGAATGAATGAATGGATGGATGTTTTAACAACACCCCAGCACAGAAATACACATCGGCTATTAGGTGGAATGATCGATCGATCCATGACGGATATATACCATGGGGTATGAAAGACCTACTTTCCCTAATCGAAAAGAGGTTTTTGATTTTATTCAATAAAAAGAAAGCGAGCCAAATACGACATGTTTAACAGTTATAAACTGCAGGTTAAATAGTCAACTGAAGATAGATAGTCGACGGCTTCAAACGTTGAGTGTCTTAATGTGCTTTTTCTGATTTTCAAGAACTTGGGGCGAGGAAATATAGCTCCGTGGTAGAGTGTTCGCTTAGTGTGTGATGGAGATTTTGAGTTACGTCAGAACTTTTTAAAATGTCCACCTAGACACTCTATTATAATGTATCAGGAAGACTATCAATATTTGTAAACAGACAGTTGTTATCCAAATAGTTACCTTTTTATTAGTATTTCTATGCTTCAAAGAGCACTAAACTGGATGCTGTGTGGCCACGTTTCCCGCACGTACGTCAAAAACTGTAGCATGCATCAGTCGAAAATATTGTTAAACTACTTACTTGTTTCGGTGGTATGTTGTTCAGCAAAACATGTACTTATAATTTATAAATACTGTACCACGCTTTGGTGTCGGTCCCTTTGATTTTGCCCGTGGTGTATCTCATAGTTCGACCACGGGCGTGTTTAACCTAAATTTTAGCGATTGCTGAATGGTAAGAAGTAAATTAGAACATTGTTTTAACCAACAAATGCAATGTATTCACCTACTAAACATTTTTTTTTTTCGTGGCATTTCAAATTTCGAGGAGGGGTTGCGCAGCACTTTCCGCGTCTGTAATGTCATCTAAGTCGTCATCTTAATGAATTAGTATTCCCGACATGTTTCCCCATATAGGCTAATCGAAGCAAGTAGTCCAAGGCGGACCCAATAAATTGCAAAAACCCACACATTTGCTATGTCCGATTCGGACTACGAAGCAAGGTGAAATGTTTTTGCTAAAATTAAATTATAAAACTTCTTCACGACCATTGTGACGTCATGTGGGCGTGGTACGCCCTCGATCATTACACCCGTCACTCAACGACCGCAATAGCCGAGGTCTAACTAGCTGAATCTCTCGTAAACGGATGATATAACTATAACTTATTTTTAATATGCTAAAGAAAATTACAAAATGGAGTCCTCCAAAACCAAACTTAACAGACATTTTTGGAAAACGAATATATCAATTCTGATGTCTTGCAATTGTGTTATTAGTTGAACAAATGAAATGAATGGTTATAATGGTAAAATTGTTTTGCTGAAAAATATAAGATGGATTCTGAGTTTTAATAAATATATAAACAAATAAGTATCTGTGAAAGAGTTTTGTCAGCAGACGAAGTGACAGTAATGTGACTTTAAAGGAACAGAGCCTAGTTTCAACCCGTGAAAATTAACACTAAGTTTAGTTATCTACAAACCTGTAACACATTTGGATTAAGTTACAATTGAGTGAAACATGAGTCTGTGATTTTGAAATGGTGAAATACCCTCTAAAAATAGACTAAAACTCTACTCCATAACTGTTACTTCTCAGACGCGCGTGCGGTTTTAAAAATATGACAAATGCATTTTGTGATATTAAAAACACCAGGATGACCAAAAACACTTCGAATGTACGGAAACTGATAATTTAAATCATAAAATCTAAGTAAAGCTACAATAGTCAAAAATATGCCTTAGTGTTTAAAAACTAGGGTATGTCCCTTTAATAACTAGATTAATCGGAAAGAATAGTCAATGAAGTGGTGACAGCGGGTTTCCTCTGTGTGGTCCTTAACCATATTTCCGACGCCATATAATCATAAATAAAATGTGTTGAGTGCGTCGTTAAATAAAACATTTCCTTCCTTCCTTTCTTCCTTCAATAACTAGATAGCAGTACAGCTGAGGACAGACAAAATAGTTTTTTTTAAATTAAGTTTTCTTTCAAATTACAGTCTTTGAAAATCATAGGAAAAAAGGTATTAAGAAATGTGCTGTGTTTTATGAGTGGGTTAACATCAATCTTGCTTTCTTTGTTCATTTTTACGAGCATTTCTATTAATGAAAAAAAGTTTGTTTTGTTTAACGACACCACTAGAGCACATTGATTTATTAATCATCGGCTATTGGATGTCAAAATTTTGTAATTTTTACATATAGTGTTAGAGAGGAAACCCGCTACTTTTTTGTTTTAGTAGTAATGGATCCCACAGACAGGATATCACATACCACGCCCTTTGATATACCAGTCGTGGAGTACTGGCTGGAACGAGAAATAGCCAAATGGGCCTTTCGACGGGGATCGATCCTAAACCGACAGCGCATCAAGCGAACGCTGTACCACTGGACTACGTCCCGCCCCTTCTATGAATGTGACAGACATGTATTTACTTTCCCTATACAAATACAAATCTGAACGATATCAGAAATCTTCAAATGTGCGTACTGCTATGCGCAATTGATGCAAACCATCAGAAAACAGAGCAACGGAGATATATATAGATATGATTTTTTAATGCGATTATAATTTTAAAAGTTGGGCATCTTCAGAGAGAAACTCTGTTGTTTAAGAATGTGATAATCACGTTATCGCCTTTGTGTTTTTCAGATCTCCAGGAATCGACCACACACATGAGAGTTTAAGCGACCGATACGTGTGAAACATGACATCAGTGGCAGGGTCAAGACCATGGCATTTCTTATGAAGAAAGTGAGTCTTTAACTCGTCCTATTTTGATGGCAATTAATGATGTAATCTCGAGTATTATTTAACCACTCACAATAGATTAAAGCCACATTATTTTCTTCCTGTGGCACGCCGTTCATCGATATCTTTTAGATGCAGTCACTAATCTACGTCACGTATAAACATGTCATAAAATATATTAACTGTCAGAACTGTCAAAACACCATTTGTCGTGTCGTTACTAGATGTAGCAGCTTAATATAGTCATGTTTAGGAAATAGTTTTTCATTAAATAAAAAATACGACAAAATTCTGACATGCTTTGTGAAATCTTTCTTTGATTATTACACGTTGGTTCACCTCTGTAGTATTTAAATGACCCATTGGTTTACTTGTTATATGTAGTACTACCTTACAGCAACACGAGGTGATACCCAGGCATGAGGGCTGCTAACTTAAACATGTTTGTGGTCTACCTATGTTGATTTTGTACACGGTACTTGTCAGTTGAGAGCACTCCCTAAAATTGGTAATCACATGACCCTCTCGATAGTATTGTATTTTCACAGAATATATTCTGATATAGAAATTGTATTGAACTGCATGGAGTAATTAATGGTGTAACCTGCAGTCACTATTTACGGTACAATTGTTTTACTAAACATAGTGATTTTCGTTTGTCGCATGATGTTACAGTAAACACACGAGTCTGTTACAATTGTAGTTGTGTTTGTATTTAACATTAAAACACTATATTAAATGTTTTCAATGTCAAGTATTGTTGAACATTATAAAAACATAAGTGGCGTTTGTAATGCCATCTGTTTTGTTGGACCATGCTTTATGTATAATGGTGACGACTTTATTATTAGATAAAATGTTTTTCCTTTTATCTTTCTACAATATTTTCTTTGTTGTTATGATCCAGAAGGTTTCAAAGCTTGATCTGTCTATTACGGGGTGTAGTTCCTGACGCAATTCAAGATAATTGATACCATTACGCCAACCAGTCTGTTTTATGTTTTATACATGTCATTATTATAGCCGTCGGAGCATCTCTTGGGCCCATAACAAGGCCAATACAAAAACACCATATTATTAATCAGCTAGCCGTGATGCATTCCAAACTTCAGTGCAGTTGCTCTGTCAATTTGTGACGATATTTTTAAAGTAGATTTTACATCCGTGTTATTACAAAAATGTAATTATTATACTCTATATGTACCTACATACCTGCTTATCGTCATCGTCCTCAGTGAAACTAATCTTGTTTTGGACACAACGTTTTTTTTCCCCCTTCACAGAATTTAAGTTTCCTCTAAATGTAGTAGTCAGTAACATTATCGTTTAATAATTATTACCGTGACCTTCCTTTGTGGTTATGTTTTGAGGGGTGAGGATACAGTTCAGTGCATCTGGCGTTAGCAATAGCTCATGACAACTTCATACTAACTTTAATTTTAGTATTAAGTTACTAAAACAAATTGTTAAAACATGCAGATATTTTACTCAGAAAGTAATAAAATATAGCACATTATGTATACGAGGGGATGTGGTTGTAAGCGCTTGCTTCAGCTTTGGCAGCCGTGCCCACTAATCGATAGCCTATGGGTACGGCACTTATAAACTTTTCAGAACTGCTTTTCGACTACAGCAAGTTTAGTATATTCTTATGACTGTTTCGAATTACAAACCCCAGAAAGGCGATTACTCGCGGGTGTTCTCTATTGATACAGCATACAGGCGTCTGTGAGGGCTCGTTCTCGCAATACGTCACTTTTGTACATTTCTTGTGTTTTAACGTTGTCATTTTACTATCATAGTCGTTTTATGTGTTGTGTTTTTCCAATTTCCTAGCTAATTGTGAATTTAGTATATGCTTATATGTTACAATTTAAACTCAAAACACATCGGATTTAGGACTGTCTCTGGATCTGGCAAGGAAGGAAATGTTTTATTTAACAACGCACTCAACACATTTTATTTACGGTTATATGGCGTCGGACATACTGTTAAGGACCACACAGATATTGAGAGAGGAAACCCGCTGTCGCCACTGCATGAGCTACTCTTTTCGATTAGCAGCAAGGGATCTTTTATATGCACCATCCTACACATAACACATAACACATACCACATACCACAGCCTTTGATATGCCAGTCGTGGTGCACTGGCTGGAGCGAGAAATAGTCCAATGGGCCCACCGACGGGTATCGATCCCAGACCGATCGCACAGCAAGCGAACGCTTTACCACTGGGCTACGCACTTAATCCAACGACAAATCATACCGCATCTGAGCTATAGATCTGGCAGCAGACGCTATATTATGACAGTGCCAGACTCACCACACCCAGATCCAAACCCAGCTTCGATGTGTATTGAGCCTTATATGTATATAGTGTTGTCCCCTGTTCTGAGATATGTCACTTCATAGCCACTATAACCTTTTTATGTGCAGTGCCTTTCCCATGTTTTCAAGAGTGTCTCCTCAAAAGCAGACGACAGCAAGTCTCAAGTCGCCTGCCCAGCAGGTCCGATGTGTCCTCCAACTCCAGAACTCACGACCTTGACCCCCGAGGAGCTGCTCATCCTCCGTGACGTGTTTCGTCGCCAGGAGCAGTTTGAGAGGGAGGAGAGTGAGCGGATCAGGTAAAAAAAAAACTTTATTAGAACAAGTCGGAACAAGATATTGGCCCTTGTGTCACCAAGTGATGTATTTATTGTACAGCTGGCCTAGTATGTCCAAGGTGTACTGAATGTAGATTCAGCCATATTTTGACGATAAAGGCGATTATTTTAAAGAGTCTGTGTCTTTAACACAATATTATAACCATCCTCGGTGTAGTGGTTATGCCATCTGACACAAGGTGTAAGACCACTACACCGACTTCTCTCTCATTAACCACTAACAACTAACCAGTAACCCTCTGTCCTGGTATGGACAGACAATCCAAATAGCTGATGTGTGTGTGCCCAGGACAGCGTGCTTGAACCTTAATTAGATATAAGCACGAAAATAGCTAGAAATGAATGAAATGAAAGAATGAAATGCAGGGAATGCAGGAAATGGATTAAATGAATGGATATTATGTCCTTAGACTTAACATCATGACCAGATAGTGACTACCCAAAAGTAAAATTTGGTTCACAATTGAAACACTCGCGAGTTATCAATATATGTTTCTTGCAGCCGATGAAAGAAAGAAAGAAGTGTTTTTATTTAACGACGCACTCAACACATTTTATTTACGGTTATATGACGTCAGACATATGGTTCAGGACCACACAGGTTTTGAGAGGAAACCCGCTGTCGCCACTACATGGGCTACTCTTCCGATAGGCAGCAAGGGATCTTTTATTTGCGCTTCCCACAGGCAGGATAGCACAAACCATGGCCTTTGTTGAACCAGTTATGGATCACTGGTCGGTGCAAGTGGTTTACACCTACCCATTGAGCCTTGCGGAGCACTCACTCAGGGTTTGGAGTCGGTATCTGGATTAAAAATCCCATGCCTCGACTGGGATCCGAACCCAGTACCTACCAGCCTGTAGACCGATGGCCTGCCACGACGCCACCGAGGCCGGTTGCAGCCGATGAAGTATTACCGTGACACTCGTTATCACAGAACATCGATGATACACTCCTATTGTTAACGGTATTAAATACTCTAGATGTGATAGATCATATTATATTCGTTATATAAATAGTGTCAAGAGCAAGTTCATTTATTAATTTTGTAAATAAAAGCAATACATCTTTATTCATTGTCACGGGGATTCTATAATTCCCGTAACTGAATAAAACACGATTATCAAAATATCTCTCCTAACTGTATATCTATTAGATCTCTCTGTAACAGGCGGTTAAACCCTAGTATGGCTCGTCTCTAGGTATGATCAGAGATACGATCTTATATAAAGTATATATTATTATAGCACGTTAGTTCTCTAGAAACACAACAAAAACACAATACACTTTGGAATCTGTATTAACCTACGCTGACAAATGTACAGCCGTAGTAGTTAATTAATAACAACAATAATAACAACCCAGAACTGATCACTTAATTAGTTAATCTCTAGGTGTCTAGTTACACAATATGCGAATCACTTCACCGTTACACCACACCCACACGTGTGATAATTGAGAAACGCTTCCAGGAGAAGTTAATTAATAAAGGAATTACAACACCATTCCTAACTGGTTAATTTTTAATTAACCCTTACTACTCGTTCAGTAACGTGTGATAATTTAGGAACGCTTCCAGGGGAACTTAATTAATAAAGGAATTACAGCTCTATTCCTAACGGGTTAATTTTTAATTAACCCTAACTACTCATTCAGTAACCTTGTGACACAGAATTAATATTGGTACCTATCACAATAAAGACAATAACCTACAGTTTACCTAGGTCGTCTAAGATGACTGGCTAAGCTTTATATTACCAAATACTCGTATAATGTTAGAACAAAAAGTCTACGATTTACTTCGTCAGATGACCGAAGACACTGTCTAAAGAATATTGGTATAATACAGTATCAAAATATTTAAAGCCACATCAATCTCATCAAGGTTATACACAGAGCAGAAATAAAAATATTTACCAAAGTCCAACGGACTGCGTTCCCTGGGAGCCGTCCTTTTCGTTCTCCTAGGTATCTCTAAATTCTAGCTATTTATTATAAATCAGAATACGCCTGGGGGTACAAGGCGGTACCTCACGTATCATCTCATATTCTACCTCTACTAGAGTCGGTATATTTCTCTCTGATCGTCAGTCTGGCTGTTGCCAACCGCGAGCAATCTCCTGGCCATAAACAGCACTACCGGAGATATTACGTAACTACTAGCCACATGGCCTCCGCACCTGGCTGGGTGTGTATTAGGCGTACCGATCGAGGACCGTCGCGCAGAAGTATTACGTAACAAGTTGCCCATCTGGGCTACGGGCAATGAAACTGCACACGGCCCTCTAACACAATTAAAATCGCCACAGGCGAAACAAATTTAAGAGCATGTACCGTCACACACCCCCACCTCAAAAAGGATATTTCCTCTACTCTAGGAATAGGGAAATATACTACATTAAAACAAAAAGGTGCGTTAACCGACGCATACGGGCATTTATAACACATGTAATAATAAGGTGACTACCAGTAATCACACTGAGTCTCTGAGTCCCCTGGTATACAAATAAATATATATAAACACAACAGAAATAAAGAATGTCAACACATTATCATAACGTTCAACTTCGGGACAGGGCATCAGCGTTTACATTGGATGTGCCCTTGATATGTTCAATGGTAATTGGGTATTCTTGCAGAAGAAGACTCCACCTCAAAACTCTCTGGTTGGAGGCTTTCATTAGGATGGTTCAGTCCGTCTTCGTCTTCTTGGAACAGCACAGCTCCAGCACCCACGTCACTGGCACCCACAGCTAGCTTGAAAGGCACTCGGTAGTCTGGTGCTGCCATCACGGGAGACGAGTAGCGCCTCTGCTTGAGACGGTTGAATGACTTCTCGCATTCACCTGACCAATGGAACTTCGTTTCCTTCCTTTCCAGCGTCGCACGTTTTCCAGGTTTTCTCCGATAGGTATGCTGTCGAATCGGTGTAGCGTTGGATTCCAGGCGCACATCCTGGCTTAAGGTATTAGTAACCGTTGGAAGGTCCTGACAAATGGAAACGTTGTCTTGTTTCAACGTAGTCAACTTTTCTCGCCGGGGGTTCAAGTCTGCTAGAATCTGGCTGTTGGCCAACTTGACCTCTGCAGTCTTGACGTCATCACAGGAAATTGAGTGTCTCTCAATTTGGACCGGTCTCTCTGGAACTATCGGCAGTCTGTCAAAATAACCTTTTAGCAAATTGATGTGACAATACCTACTTTTCCTAACCCTATCAGGAGTGTTTATCACATACCCTGTCTCATTAACCCGTTTGTGCACAACATAGGGCCCGAAATACCTGTTCTGCACAGAACCCCGTTTAATGGGAAGGTACAGCAGCACCTTATCCCCTGGTTTAAATTCCCGACTCCTAGTCTTCCTATGAAACACTGATTTTATTTGCTCTGAGCATGGCTCAGTTGCTTCCTAGCTAGTTCGGTCGCCGGCAACCTCCCATCTCTAACTCTCTTATTTATTAATACTCCCTTGTCCACAGCTAACAAGGTAGTGCAAGCTGCCAACAAATTTGGATCAGCCCCCTGCTCTAGAATTAACTCTTGTCTATTACAAGGTAAATCCCCTTTATCAAAGACAACTGGTTCAGTTCCCATCTGCGGGAGATCAACAGGTTCCACCACATTTAATTTGTCAGTTGACTTATCTACCATTTTACTGATAACCTCATCCACTCCAATTTCATGGCTCACACACGTATCAGACAAATCACAAATATCCTCCGCGTCTTGTGCTAACCTACTGGCCATAGCCCTAGTCTTTACACACGCAGGATATTTAATCTCATCAACCTCGCACTCTTCTATTGGTAAAGTGCTGTCTTTAATTAACAGTTGGTCACATTTCGGCTGACAACACTGACTAGTCAAATCATTTCCCAACAAAACTCCTATCTTTTCAACAGGCAAGTCCTTCACAACACCCATAACGACTGGTCCCGTCACAAACTTCGAACACAAGAAAACCTTATGTAACCGGACAACCATATTTTCTCCAGTAACCGAGGTTAAAACCAAACTACGTCCTATGTCTCTGACTACACCCGGTATCTCTATAGATTGATATTGCCTTAGGACACAACTCTTGTTTCACATCACAAACCATACCAGTGGACACATACGGGTTTACTTTCTCTGCCATGGGACTAACCATTAACTCTCTCGCTAACGGAGCTGACCTCACTAAACCGACCACTTGCGCATTATCGCGTTTCCTTTTAAAACAGTCCCCGATAAGATGGTTATCCTTTTTACAGTAACTGCAATGTGGACGAAAAGTTCGTGCATTGGCTGATAATGCAGGTCTATCCTTACTTTGCCCACCAGGTACATTCCTTGCCTGACTAGCTGACCAACTAGATGACTCTCCCCGATAGTTACTTTCCCGGGAAAAACCTGGCTGAAATTTCTTCTTATCACCCCTGTTGTAAAGAGCTACCCGGTACTGCCTGAGCTTTGTGTATTAACACGTAATCATCTGCCACTATGCCTGCCTCCTCTATCTTTTTTGACATCACGATCCTCTAAATGAATACGTAAGCTAACTGGTAATCCATTTTTAATGTCCTGTAAGATCAACAACTCCCGTAACTCGGTATATGACTCTACCTGATGAGAAACAAACCCATTTATCAAACATCCCTGCCTTCTTAGCCACAAACTCACTATAAGACTGACCCTGCGTTTTTCTCAACTCGCTATACCGTAAACGATAATCCTCAGGTCGTAATTCATAAGCCCTCAACACTGCAGCCTTAACTAAGTCGTACTGACTTGGTCGCTCATCACTCATTGAATTATAAGCTATACTAGCCTTCCCCTTAAACTTAGACACGGCTAACAATGTCCACTTAGACTGCGGCCAATTTAGCTGCTTAGCGGCCCGTTCAAAAAGTTGGAAGAACATGTCTACCTCCTGATCGTCAGATACAGGCACTGATCTATAAGCCTCCGACATGTTAAACCCATTTCCTGACTCACGTCTAACTTCTTCAGTATTCAACTTTAACTCATGTTCCACTTTTAATTTTTCTAACTGGAATTCTCTATTCCTTTCTTCTTTCTCTCTATCCCTATCTTCTCTTTCTCTCTCTCTCTCTCTATCCCTCTCTTCTCTCTCTCTCTCCCTTTCTCTATCCCTATCTATATCTTCTCTATCTCTATCTTCTTTCTCTCTATCTCTATGTCTATCTTCTCTATCTCTCTCTTCTCTTTCTCTCTCTCTCTCTCTATCCCTATCTTCTCTTTCTCTCTCTCTCTCTCTATCTAATGCATGTTCTTCTCTTTCTCTCTCTTTCTTTTCTCTTTCGTACTCAAGCTTTTTAAAAGCTAATTGTTGTTCCACACTTAACTCATTTATCTCTATCTCTAGAACAATCTCACTGTCTTCCATAACAGGCCTATCACCAAAAACTTCCTGGATAATAATTGTCCTTATATCTCCTAAGGTTTTAGCTGATGTTAAATCAATTTCTCGCTCACCCGCGATTTCAACTAACTCGGCCTTACGTGCTCGCTTAATCTCCACTACACTGAGCGTAGGCCTATCCAGCAAATTCTTATCCATGTTTAGATACGACGCACATATTATTAATTAATTTTCTAGTGAACAACGTGCTACTTCTGGTAAATTTGTAAAAATAATTTATAAAGCCCCCATTTACAAACAATACTTTTTTAAATATGCATGTCCCGTTTCAGATCCGGGACGAGCGCCCCAATTTTCTACTCCTGTCACGGGGATTCTATAATTCCCGCAACTGAATAAAACACGATTATCAAAATATCTCTCCTAACTGTATATCTATTAGATCTCTCTGTAACGGGCGGTTAAACCCTAGTATGGCTTGTCTCTAGGTATGATCAGAGATACGATCTTATATAAAGTATATATTATTATAGCACGTTAGTTATCTAGAAACACAACAAAAACACAATACACTTTGGAATCTGTATTAACCTACGCTGACAAATGTACAGCCGTCCTTTTCGTTCTCCTAGGTATCTCTAAATTCTAGCTATTTATTATAAATCAGAATACGCCTGGGGGTACAAGGCGGTACCTCACGTATCATCTCATATTCTACCTCTACTAGAGTCGGTATATTTCTCTCTGATCGTCAGTCTGGCTGTTGCCAACCGCGAGCAATCTCCTGGCCATAAACAGCACTACCGGAGATATTACGTAACTACTAGCCACATGGCCTCCGCACCTGGCTGGGTGTGTATTAGGCGTACCGATCGAGGACCGTCGCGCAGAAGTATTACGTAACAAGTTGCCCATCTGGGCTACGGGCAATGAAACTGCACACGGCCCTCTAACACAATTAAAATCGCCACAGGCGAAACAAATTTAAGAGAATGTACCGTCACATTCATGTATATTTATTTTCGTGCTAATATCCAGTTAAAGTTCAAGCACGCTATACTTCGTGTGTGCCCTGGTTTCAAATGGCAAAATCGCTCAATAGCCTATCGTTCAGCGCTTAATGTAAAAAGATGGTCATAGTTTGGGGACCAACTAAGTCGTAAGCACGGCCTTATAGCAAAACCTGTTTATTGACGAGCACATCCCTGAGTTATTTGTCTGGGACAAGAGTTGGCGATAGGATATTAAAGGTTACTTAGAGAGAAGTCGGTGTGCAGTCATCTTGCCACTTCCTACTGAACTGTGCGCTCACCCTGATGCCATGGACACGGTAGTTTGACACAGAGCTCACTTAAGCTCTCTCAAGCTCTCAAAAGCAACATCGCTTCGTCCTTTCAAGTTTGTTTCGGTTTTGTTTTGTTCTTGGGTTGTTTTGTGTGTTTTTTTGTGGGGTATTTCTTTTTCTTCTTTGTTTTTTTTTTTTTTTTTTTTTTTGGGGGGGGGCGCTTCATTGCACTACAAAATCTTAAAGTTACGAGAGTTTTTGAATCAGGCAAATCTGCAGTAGCTAACGTTAGTCGAGAAGGAACATTTCCCCAACGACTTCTAACACTTTGGTACATCAAATCATTAGAACAAGTCACACAGTGATCACGTACCTTTATTTGGTTAAACTATACTTGTATGAGTTGTACCTAGTAGGGTGAAATTGGGCCCAGATTTCTATGTCTATTCTGCAAAACTGCAAGCAAGGTCACAGCCTATATGTGTCATTAATATGTGTGTAAGAGATATAAGAAAAATCTCTGTTCTCATTTATTGCAAGCAAGGTCACAGCCTATATGTGTCATTAATATGTGTGTAAGAGATATAAGAAAAATCTCTGTTCTCATTTATTGCAAGCAAGGTCACAGCCTATATGTGTCATTAATATGTGTGTAAGAGATATAAGAAAAATCTCTGTTCTTATTTATTTACTGTGTTTGTCATATATTGGATGCTGGTATTGGTGGCATTTATTTATTATTGTGGCTAATATTGTTTATTTGTTATTGTGTTTAATATTGTTTATTTGTTATTGTTGTTAATATCCTTTTGTGATTCTTGTGATTCCCGTGTCGTCCTGGCTTTTGTGATTTCTGCCATGCTTGTTGTTGTTGTTTATGTGTTGTTGTTGTGGTGGTGGTGGTGGTGGTTGTTATTTCTGTGTTGTCGTGGTTATTGTTGTTATGTTTGTGTTATCGGCTTGTTGTTATTTTTATGTTGTGGTTGCTGTTGTTATTCCTGTGTCTTCGTGGTTATTGATAGTTCTGCGTTGTGGTTGTTGTTATTTTCGTGTTGTTGTGTTTGTTGTTATTATTTCTGTGTCGTCATGATTGTTGTTATTTCTGCGTTTGTGCTGTTATTTCTGTGTTGTGGTTATTGTTGTTAGTTCCATGTTATTGGTTTGTTGTTATTTCTGTGTTGTTGTGGTTGTGGTTATTTTTGTGTTGTAGTGTTTGATGTATTTTTGTGTTGTGGTTGTTGTTGTTGTTCCTGCGTTATCGTGGTTGGTGTTATTTCTGTGTTGTGGTTGTTGTTGTTAGTTTCGTGTTGCCATGTTTGGTGTTATTTCTGTGCTGTCATTGTTGTTGTTATTATTTCTGTGTTGTCGTGGTTGTTGTTGTTTTTGTGTTGTCATAGTTGTTGTTGTCATTTATGTGTTGTGGTTGTTATTATTTCTGTGTTGTCGTGGTTGTTGTTGTTTCTGTGTTGTTGTTGTTGTTATTTTATTATTATTTCTCTTTCGTCTTGGTTGTTGTTACATGTATTTCCATGTCGTAGTGATTGTTGTTATTTATATATTGTCGTGGTTGTTGTTGTAGTTATTTCTGTGTTGTCGTGGTTGTTGTTGTAGTTATTTCTGTGTTGTCGTGGTTGTTACTTGCATGTTGTAGTGGTTGTTGTTATTTTTGTGTTGTGGTGGTTGTTATTTCTGTGCTGTCGTGGTTGTTGTTATTTCTGTGTTGGTGTGGTTGTTTTTATTTCTGTGTTGTAGTGGTTATTGTTATTTATATGTTGTAGTGGTTGTTGTTATTTCTGTGTTGTCGTGGTTGTTGTTTCTGGGTTGGCGTGGTTGTTTTTATTTCTGTGTTGTAGTGGTTCTTGTTACTTACATGTTGTAGTGGTTGCTGTTATTTCTGTGTAATCATGAGTGTTGTTATTTCTGTGTTGTCGTGGTTGTTGTTGTTATTTCCGTGTTGTTGTGGTTGCAGGAAGATCTCGAACGACCTACAGGAGTTCGAGCAGACGGTGAAGGAGCAGTCGTCCCACAAGTCCCCGCACGTCGACCTCAGGCTGTGCAGACTCTGCTACAAAACCAAGTTCGTCGACGGCATCGGCCGCATGTGTCACGACTGCCACAAACGTGTCTGTAACAAGTGCGGCTCGTTCACCAAGTACAGGCGCGACGTCAGGAAAAATAAGGTAATGCGTAGTGGAGAAATTACTCACTTTGACTCACCTTAAGAAAAACAAGATAATGTGTAGTGGGGAAATTACTTACTGTGACTCACGTCTAGAAAAGAAGGGTAATGTATATTTAAGAAATTGCTCACTGATTCATGTTTAAAACACAGGTTAAGAAAAATAAGGTAATGTTCAGAAATAAATAATTTGTAGTAAATTCCATTGCATGAAAAAAAAGGCGTTTTCTGTGGGACGGGTCTAATTTACCGAGCTCTCTTGAGCAACATCATATCGTCCTTGTACGGCAATGGACTATGAGGTCGCAGCGTTGTGAGAGTTGGTGAATTAGGTCCCTGTGGCATCACTTAGAATTAAATGAAGATGATTTGGAAAGCTCGTCATCACATTATTGAATAAACGTTTGATTTAGGCCTACTTGTACGGTCATTTCAAGTTAGATCGGGCGGATATTGACGTTTGTGAAGGTGCTGGGCTAAATATAAGAGCGACAAATTTAATCGAGTGCAATTTGCCGCTGTGAGTTCCTTTCTGTAATGTCCTATGTAAGTTATATGCGGCTTTGTTTCATTATGTCTAACATATATCAGTGTATCTGAAAAACGATATGACAGTTGTTGGAGAATGCATTTGGTTATCGTATTCATTGTTTTTATATTAATATATATTATCGTATTAATATTATTTCTATCTTTAATTAGGAACGAAAGACTACAATGTAGAAAGAATCATTTGTTTTCTTTTAAAATTCTTCCAGAGTGTTCGTGGGAAATGGCGGTGTAACATGTGTCAGATGAAACGGGAAGCCGTCTGCAAAACCGGAAGTTGGTACCACAGAACCTCTCCCACAGAGAACGAGAACGATGAAAACAACGCCATGGTTAAATTAAAGTCATCTTTCTCTGCGGATTATGACTCGGAAAACAGTGTATGTTGTGTTTTAGCACCATGCACCACATATTCTACAGCATTATTAAATGTTAAAAATCCATCGGTACCATGATCTTGCTTATGCTAATGTTTCGATCCCATGTTCTTGCTTTTAGATTTAAATATCTTTGAAACAAATCGAAGGTCGACTTAGGGAATAAGCAACATTATTACTGTTATTTAGTGTATGTCATCTGTTTTACAAACTCGATGATAAATTAAAATTAATTTTTGAATAATCAAGAATATTTGTATAGTGATGTATTTGTAAGATGCATAATATTCAATGGCATGTTGGGTAAAATAAATGATTGCATTTTAAAGAAATAAAAAACCCAAGAAATAAACTATTTTAAACTTTGATGAAGACAACAGTGTTTTTAAATTATGTAAATAATACTTTGAATTCTGTGCTAAAACAATGGTCGATTTTTTTTAAAGTTGCAACATTTAGTTTCATGGCCTTAACGTGTGGGTATATGATGGTAATTATTCGTAGAAGATGTTTCTTTGTTACAAATGAGGACTTCGAATGTTAGCTACTCCGAAACTTCATCAGTAATGTATGTTATACACGTGACGCCATTCCATGGCAACTGTCCAGTTGGTAGTCCTTGTACCACGGATTGCAAAATTGTTTAACTCCGGTGTAGAGTTAGGGTTACAATCACGGTTCTTATTCTTGTCCGAGTGGCAGGTTATAGTCAAGGTTGTTGTGTCTTTTTAAGTAGCAGGTTACAGTCAAGGTTCTTATGCCTTTCTGAGTTGCAGGTTATAGTCAAGGTTCTTATGCCTTTCTGAGTTGCAGGTTATAGTCAAGGTTCTTATGCCTTTCTGAGTTGCAGGTTATAGTCAAGGTTCTTATGCCTTTCTGAGTTGCAGGTTATAGTCAGGTTCTTATGCCTTTCTGAGTAGCAGGTTACAGTCAAGGTTCTTATGCCTTTCTGAGTAGTGAAGAGTCTTATACCTTTGTGAGTAGCAGGTTACAGTCAATGTTCTAATGCCTTTCTGAGTAGAATGTATATGACTTCCTTATAAGCATGGTACTATAAACTGAGTTACTTTTATTTCTTGCAGGAGAGGGAGAGTCAACTATTAACCTGTGATACGGAAACGGACGCTCTGCCTTCGGGAAACAGAACCGACCCCGAACTGTACCGATCTCTGGACAGCCCCCAGGGGGGTACAAAAATCGGCCCCAAGAAGTCGAGACGACGAAGCCTTCCTGTGGGCCCGGTGCTTCAGAGTGGGGAGGACGACGACGACGATGACTGCGTGAACAACGGAGATCACTTGAAGCGAGAGAGGATGTTGTTCCTACAGAGACGGCAGCTGAGGAAGCTCAAGAAGAGACAGTATTCCACGCAGACGTCTGAGGAGGATGCCGGGGCTCCTCCGTCTGAAGGATCTGATCAAGAAGGAGTCGGCTCCTTCGAACTGAACTCGTGCAGCGAGGACCTGTCTCGACCGATCATAACGTTCGACGCCTGCTCGTTCGGGCGCGACCAGGACGTCATTCCGACGTACTTCTCGACGTCCAAACTGTCTCTGGAGTCCATCAGCGACAGCAGCAGCGTGTTGTCGTACGCCACGAAGGAGAGCAGTTTGTCGGACGGCACGGAGTCGCCGCTGTTGATGAGGATAAAGCGGCAGAACGCTGTCTACGGCAGCAGCTCGTCCAGCGTCTTCTCCGATACCAAGCAGTCCGACTCGCAAGGGGGTGCCAACAGTCCCAGCGCGGTCCGCAACGCCAACAGTCCCAACCATGTGCGAAATACCAACAGTCCCAAACCTGTCCGTAACGCCAACAGTCCCCAACCTGTCCGGAATACCAACAGCCCTAAACCTTCCCGAAATGCCAACAGTCCTATCCATGTACGAAATGCCAATAGTCCCACCCCTGTCCGAAACGCCAATAGTCCCATCCCTGTCCGGAATGCCAACAGTCACAGTTCTGTGCGGAACGGTGGTAGTCGCGAGGCGGGAAGTGATGAAAGGAGCAAGGACTCGAGACACCCCGACAACAAACATGAGATGTTCAACAGGCGGATAACTCTGTCCAAGTGTGAGTGCATCAACCCGTCCGACAAAGAACAAACCAAACGATTATGTAAGTAGATTAAGCAAGTCGATTGTCATCCTTGTTATTTGCCTCTCTTTTTTTTTCTTTTTCTTTTCTTTTTTTGTATGTACCTCTACAACTTGTTAATTCTTTCCTGAGCTTTTTATTAACCCGCGTTTGCTTTATTTTATTGTTTGAATTTAAGATTTTTGGTGGGGGGGGGGGGATTGTATATTTTTAACCTGTGCAGTTTTTACATATACCATATTTGCTTGTATCATTTTTTCTGTGCCTTTTTGTAGAGTACATTCTATAACTGTCAGACAAAAAATAAAAAGAATTTTGGATTGGTTAGTTTGTTTGTCTTTTTCTATTTCCTTTATGGCACAGCATGTATGAGAAACAGGGCCTGATTTAGACCTTGTGGGGCCAGGGGCAGGGGCCAGGGGCACTTCAGGTTCGGGGGTCCCTCAACATAGAAATTAAATTACATGACAAATAAAATAATTAACTAATTTTATAATTATTACATTTTATTTATAAAGGAAGTCTTTAGTCTGGGAGCCTCCCTGGCAGGGGGGGGGGCAATTGCCTCCTTTGCCCCTTATAAATCCGGCACTGATGAGAAATGACTATTTTTAGTTGGGTTTTTTGTAATTTTGTTTTGCCATATTGCAAAAATATTATTGAACAGATTTGATGAAAAATGACATAAAATGAAGTACAGCTTATATGATTTAGGACGGAAAGTACGTTCACTCACAATTTCTACAAGACATTTTACGCACAATAGAAGGCGACTGAGAAATCTAACACAATACGTTTTCTATTATTAACGTCAGTGTCTTCATCAAATCGCTTTGCTGTCAGGAAGATTTGATTATTTTTTTAACTAATCAATTTAATTTAAGTATTTTGCCCACAGCAAACAATTTAGTAAAAGCATTTAATATGTTGCTGGTTCAATAATTTTTTTTTATTAATAACTTGGTAATGAATATCAAACCGCGGGCACTTTAGCAGTGCTGTAGCAAGACGACAACATACTATTGCACATGTGTTATTTATTTTCATCGTTTTAGATGAATGTATGTTTTGTTTAACGGCACCACTAGAGCACATTGATTAATTAATCATCGGCTATGTCAGACATTTGGTATTTCTGACTCGTAGTCATCAGAGGAAACCAGCTACATTTTTCTAAATGCAGCAAGGGATCTTTTATATGCACTTTCCCACAGACAGGAAAGCACAAAACACGGCCTTTGACCAGTTGTGGTGTACTGGTTGGAACGAGAAAAACCCAAGTACCTCAACCGACTGAGCTAAAGCCCTCCCCCGTCTTAGATAAAGTGACAGACTTAACAGCTGTGGTGGCAGTACTCGTGACAAGTCCTACCGGTGAGACAGGATATGCTCAGATTTCGCGAACACTTGATAACATCATTGTTTTGACAGTGATTCATGGGTGCATGTCATCACAACTGTACTTATTCTAATGCGGAGTTGCTCCACTAAAAGTTGAAACTGGTCGATATAATAATACAGCGCTGGAAGACAGGACATGTTTTAGTTGTATTAACCACATTGAAAACGAGTGTCACGTCCTGCTAAAGTGTTCATTATATGCTGGCATAACGTTGGAGTTACTCACACACTGTAGAACATTACTTTTTAATTATGATGACTGCACCGACATGCAGGAATTGTGTTATATCTTGTCCTGTCCCGATATTTGTATCTTAGCTGCCAAAACCTGCCATAGCATTCTTAAATATCAAAAAACATCCTTTTATATCCTATGAGATGATTTATGTATAATATTTTCAATGTATATATCTTATTGTTTTACTTGTGCTGCCATTGTTTTAACTGTACTATATTGGATTGTTTACTTTATTTGTCTTTTAAACACTTTTAGTGAATAGTCTCGTCTCATAACTCAGTATAGAGTGGCTCATTATAATTTTATAATTTATATTGCTTTGATGTATATGCTAAATTTCATTCTGTTGTTATGAGGTGAGACTTTAATAGTCTGTCTATCTAATGAGCTCTGTCTGGGAGTGGCAGTCCTCTTTCCGGCGGCGCAAGGGAGGTTAAAATCTCCAGTATAGGATCTCCTATGGAGTCACTGTCTCCCTAAGGATGAGACACTAGACTGAGATTCATGGAATCAAACACTATTTTGACAAATTCCCATTTGACTCTGCACTGTGCAGAGATACGGCCCTGGTCACGTATTACAGCTTTGTCGTTCAGATCGTGTTTACGAAACATGTTTCTTTTATTAGGTTCGATCAAACCGCATCATCCACACGAGATAATTTTACACAGAGACAGAAACGATCGGAGTCAAAAAAGTAAGTATCAGGGTTACGTACCCTTCATGTTAAATGAAATTCCTTCTGCTCTAGCATTCTGATATTTTTTAAGAATCATAATTATTTCTACTTATCCTAGAGAACAATGTATGGTACTGCCACATTGGTAAGTTTGGATGTATTATATGTTAGTGTAATGTGCAATTCATATTATAATAATATCAGTATATTTTTTGTACTCTAGAAATAAAATGGTTTGCCAATGCTTTCTGTTTCGCCGCTACCGTTAACTGTTTAATAGTAGGCTGAGCATTATTTAATGACACGCTGTTTTTTTTCGGGTTTTTTGGTAAACTGAGCTGATTATTGATAAACTACGTGTTTGTATCTTGAGAACACTTGGTGTCATTAGTATTGGTTCCCTGGACGTATTTATAACTCATATTATTCTGTTTCAAGAAAACCCCCACAAAATCATAATACAATTATATATAATAATTATGTAGACGGGCAAAGAAGGATATGGATATGTGTCATTCAAAAGTGAGTCAGTGTTGTTAAAACAGGTGAACTTGCTATGATCTTACACTTAATATACCTATACACATACATGCGTGTGCGTGTATGCAGATAGGTAAGTAGGTACTATGTGCGTACGTTCTATATACATAAACTGACAGAGACAGAAAGGGGGAGAGAGATAACTAGCTTAGTGACAGTTTATATACAGTATATTACAAGTTACAGTTTATTTTTGATAGTGAAAATGAACTAGTGAACTGGGAACACTAATTATCTAATTGTTTGATTGCTTTGTTGTTTTCTTTTGACAGCTAATGGTCTGGGCATGCGTATTGTAGGTGGTATGCGTGTGGACGCCATTCTGGGAGCCTACGTTGTCATGGTAATCAAAGGTGGACCTGCAGATGTACAAGGTCACATAGAGGAAGGTGGGTGTTGGTGCCACTTTATAATTACTAGTAATTACTAATTCTTATTAATTTCGCGATCTACTAAAACGACAGTCATGGTAGGTTTATAATTAGGAAACAGTCTTAGCATTTCTCAGAAAAGGTTGCCAGTGTTATGGTGGTTGTGAGTGTGATGCTGCTGCTTAAGTTGAAGAGGTCTATCAGGGTGATGATGATAGTGTTAATGATGATGGTAGTGATGATGATGGTGGTGGTGATGATAATGTAAGTAATGGTGTTGGTAGCGGTGATGATGATGATGATTATTATTATTGTGGTGGTGGTGGTGGTAGTGATGATGGTGGTAATTATGGTGGTGGTGATGATGATGATGATGGTGGTGGTGGTGGTGGTGGTGATGATGATGATGGTGATGATGATGACGATGATGATGATGGTGATGATGATGATAGTGGTGATGATGATTATTATTATGGTAGTGGTGGTGATGATGGTGATGATGATGATGATGATGGTGATGATGATGATTATGATTATGATGGTAGTAGTTGTGATGATGATGATGATGATGATGATGGTGATGATGATGATTATGATTATGATGGTAGTGGTGGTGATGATGATGATGATGATGATGGTGATGATGATGATTATGATTATGATGGTAGTAGTTGTGATGATGGTGATGATGATGATGATGGTGATGATGATGATTATGATTATGATGGTAGTGGTGGTGATGATGATGATGATGATGGTGATGGTGATGATGATGATTATGATGGTAGTAGTTGTGATGATGATGATGATGATGGTGATGATGATGATTATGATTATGATGGTAGTAGTTGTGATGATTATGATGATGATGAGATTGATGATGTACTTTACGGGAATTATTTATTAGATTGTTTTTTATTAATTCAAATAATATTTTTGTTTAAAAACATTAATAATAATAATATGCCTTTTAATTGAGCTTCATCTTAATACACCCCGTTGCTCAGTTCTGATGTTTTGTAAATTGAAAACACCAGCTTGCACCAGAATAAAAATACATGTTATAGATATACAGGGTATTCGCATCAATTCCTTACAGAATTTGGATATTTCAAAATTGAAAATTGTTTTTAACTTGTACTGAAAAGCATCTGAACTACACATTGTATACTGGTACCTCTTTATAGATAGCAGCTGTAGTTTTTCTACAGGTCAGTGAAGAATGACCACGTGAAGTGTATGTCATATACAAGTGTTTGTTATTCAAGGTATTTCGCTAGAAGTGGTAATGTTATATAGAAAAGGTCGATACTTCTAATTTCACAGTTGAAATTTTGATTAAAGGACCTAACAACCTGTCTGCTGTCTCCGCGCTTATCAACACTTTATTACCATCAGATGGAGTCCTTATTACACAAGATTGGTCATCTTATTGGCAGCACAAATGTCATTCTACACAGTGAATGAGCGATGGACCAGAAATAATTCCGCAATATATGTTGCTACCGTGGGCTGTGCTAACGACTGCTATTTTGTTCTGGTAAAATATGACCCGTTCTTTGCAGTGCTTTAGACTACCATTTTGTGATGTTTTTTTAATCTATTGTGTGCCTGCTTATGCCTGCTATCTTGTGTTTTTGACTGTTTTAGGGGAGGGCTTTAGCTCAGTCGGTAGAGCACTCGCCTGAGGTGCTTGGGTCGTAGTATCGAATCTCAGCGGCGGACAGTGTTGTCTTGTTTGTGGGAAAGTACATATAACATATCCTTTGTTGCTAATGGGAAAATGTATCAAGTTGTCTCTGAAAACTACGCATCAGAATTCGAAGATTAATTAATCAATGTGCTCTAGTGGTGAACTTTAACTTTTGATCTGTGCTTGTTTTGGACTGCTTTTTTGTAATCTGTTAATTCTGCTACTTGTACTCTCCTCATAAGTGCTATGACTGCTGCTTTAAAAAGTATACTCCCCTATCGACTGTTTCCTAAACGTTTTCAGACTGTTTTTACAGGTTCTCGAAGTCGTTATTTGGTTTTCGTTCCAGCCAGTGCTCCACAACTGGTATAACAAAGGTAATCGAAAAGAGTAGCCCATGAAGTGGCGAAATCGGGTTTCCTCTCTCAATATCTGTGTGGTCCTTAACCATATGTCTGACGTCATATAACTGTAAATAAAATGTGTTGAGTGCGTCGTTAAATAAAACATTTTCCTTCCTTCCTTCCTTCGTTATTTGATTTACCGTGTAGCGTAAAACCCAGCTGGTTAATAAACGTTAGCGACAAAAGGCCGGTTGAACGTGCCTCTGCATTTGGGGGCATGAAGGAAATTGATGACAGAAAAGACATAAAATATTTACATAATGAATTGGGAATTATTCAGTGCCTCTTGCTTCAGGGAAGGGATCTGTATTTGCAGGGTTTGAACTAGGAAGTACAATATGGCCTGTTGTTATGTTTTCAAAACAGCAGGCCAACAGAAAAATGTCTTGCCGAGAAAAAAAATATTGCCTTCTAGAAATACGGCAGCTTGAGGTTTAGTGTGTGAAAAACTAGGACCTCGAGATGTATTTTAAAGCATTATATAACAGAATCTTGAGCAAAATAGCACATGAGATACTCTTACGCAAATCTGTTGCTTAAAAAATTACCTGTGATTGTTTAGGTGGTTTTAACAGGTGAATTTCTATTTGACTTGTACCGGATCAGGCCACTGGCCATGCCAGAGCCGGGACCCGGGTTGGACATGCCTGAAACCCCAGTGGTATAGGGGCATGTAAAAAAAGTTCAAGATCAAGGTCTAAAAATAATAGACTGTTTTTCGCTTTTCGGAGGCCGTTATTTCGAACCCTGTATGTGGTATCTGAGAATACCTAAATAAATCTCTGCAAACTTCCTGTTTTATATTGAAAAATACTCCATCATCGTTCATTCACTTCATACGACATCTGTCACTAATCATTCCTCATTTATTTATTTTATTCTTCTACCGCGCAACAAACCCAGAACAGAATAAAAACGTAATAGCCTTTTGTGTTGGTTTGCGTGTCAAATATCACTCTACAAAAGAGTTTTCGTGTATTTTATACAATGTGACCAAGAATAGAAATAATAAGTTAGCCGGCATTTACTTTCTGACACAAGTGTTCAAACATTGATTATTTTGTAAAGGTGTGTGTATGTCTTCGTTAGTATCGCATGCCGTCGTTAATTACAAGAGGGTGGTCGGTTTTCATTGCTGAACTCTCTCCTCTCCATGCTATAATATATTTTACTAATGGAAAATATACTCGAATACTAGTAAATTAATTAAGGGTCAGGTGACGTTTTTGATAGTTTTGTAATATGTTAGCAAGTTTTTATCACAGGTGCTTTCTAAATATTGTTGGTGTAAATTGAAAATGAAAGGTCAGCTGGACTCTTGTTAACGCTGGCTTTTGTCAGATCAATTAACGGCGACATGACGAAAAGAATAAATCTGAATTGAAAAAAACTTTCCGTTTAGTGTTAAATGAATTCCGCGGACATGTTGTACTATAATGATTTGTACTTTGTCCTACCATATGTATGTATAAAAATGTTCTTTAAAACTGCAGATCTGCCAATAGTTATTGTTACGGTAATATATACTGCATCCATGACCAACGACTCGTTCCAGCCAGTGCACCACGACTAGTATATCAAAGGCCGTGATATGTACTGTCCTAATAGTGAGATGGTGCATATAAAAGATCCCTTGCTGCTAATCGAAAAGAGTAGCCTATGAAGATGCGACAGCGGGTTTCCTTTCTTAATACCTGTGTGGTCCTTAACCATATGTCTAACGCCATATAACCGTAAATAAAGTGTGTTGAGTGCCTCGTTAAATAAAACATTTCTTTCTTTCCATGACCAACGACTGTTTTATTTTTTCACGTGATACATCATTCTTCTATTTCTCTAGATATTCATTAGAATCCAGATCAAATTCAAATACATTAAAAGTGAAATAGGCAATGTCTGGTGGAGTGCTACATGATATGTCGCAAAGACACATTATACTCAGCTGTGGATACGTTAGCCACCTGCAATACTAAACTCTCATATATCACAGTTAATGAGAGTTGTGTTGATCGTCACTAACACTTTTTTTGACTCTGAATGGTACCAGTAATCATCTATAGAAGCGATGACTCACTGCCGGCATAATTATGTCAAGCATTGAGGTGCATTAGCGTCGCCGACAGGAAACCCAAAGCAACTCAGTTCTTATACGATAATTATATTCAGATTGTTGTCATACGTTATCGCTATTTTCGTGTGTGTAGCCACTTAATATTCAATCACTGTGACCTGGACACGCACCTAATCGGTCTGTTTGTATGTCCAGGACAGATATTAAAAGTTAGCGGTTAGAAGGAGTTGTTACAACTTGCTCTGGGTGCGAACCCTGGTCCGAATCAATCAGGCAATGCGGAGCAAGGGGGATAGCTCTAGCCCCTCCCTCAATAATTCCGAATAAAAAAATATATATTGGTAGTAAATCTTAGGGCATGGATGAATGTTACATTTTGGGGAACTAACCCCCGTACCTCCAAGAAATATTTCTTTGCACACTCGATCTCAGTCAGCCCAACCCCCACCCCCATGTCTATTTGCTTCCGCCGTGCTTGTCAATGAATGTTTAATAACATACCAACACAAAAACAAACATACAATTGGCTATTGGGAGTCAGACAATGGTAAATATATGAATGAATTGATGACCAATAACAATAAAAAAAAAAATCAAAAGTCAAGAGCTGTGCACAAATACTAGTATTAATATCACAGGTAGGTATATTAAAATGTACAAGTAAACAGTCATTGTCTAATGATGAAGGGACAAAGGTCAAAGTATGTTGAGATGGGGGTTGGGGCAAATTGCATTCTGAGATATAAACACGGTGTTCTTCTCTTAGGTGATCTGATATGTTAATGGAATGGTCGCTCCTCTCCATTATAAACGAATTCAAACTAGGCCCTAAAATTAACTACCCCTTTGTCCTATGCTCAGCCACTGGCCTTGCCAGAGACTGGTCATGGGATAGACGTGCCTGGATATTATATGGACGTAAACAAAATTACCTCAAACTCAACCTCAATGGAATGGTCAGACACTGACTAATGATGAAGGGATAACGTCAGTGTATTCAGGGGTAGGGGTGGGGCACACTGTTTATTGACTGGTTAATTTAACACTTGTTCTTCTGTTATCAGGTGATCAGATCTTGCAATGGAATGGTCAGTCACTGACTAACGTCACATTTGAAGAAGCTCGAACTATCATGGACAATTCGGGCGAGGTCGTTCAACTCATAGTTCGTCATAGACATCGCAAAATTGAGTAAGTGTTTGCACCTTTTCATCTGAGGTCTCACTAGATAGATGTCATCTGCCATTGAAACCCATGTAAAATTAGCCAAATTTAAATGACAATTGCCAATAGAAAGGGTTCTCGTTGGCACTAACAACATACACCATTGCGAACATACATTATATAAGCATTTACTTTCACTTCAAAATTGAGAACATTTCCGTCTCAGTTTTTTGCTTTATGGCCGCATCTGGCTGTAGTACTGGTCCGAACAAATGGTTCATTAACCCATGTCCCAAAAGGTCAATGCACAATATTACAAAATAACATGGGCAAAATACAGCCAGAAGGCTTACCATTAAACATATATATTGTTTTAATTCTTCGCCATTTCCTAGAAGTAAATATGTGAACCATAACTTGTGTCTCAATTAGGAACTAAGGAACTCTCACCCGGAAGTGATGTGTTTAGTCAGACCTGATAGTCACAGACACAGCAAGACTGCGTAAGGTTTTCATATTCCACCGCGGACATTGTAAAATAGTACAATGGTCAATTCAAGACACCATAATATTGTGCAATCTGTTCTTGCCCCAACACGAAAGTCAATTCTTTTGGTTTGGCAACCATATCATATGACAGTTATTTGTATTATCCAATAACTTTATTTTTATACCGTGGACACCATATAATGTAAGAAGTGTTATATACAAAGTAATGTTATATGTCACATATACTTTATCATTGAACAGTGGAAACCATATAATGTAAGACGTATTATACAAAATAATGTTATATGTCACATATACTTTATCATTGAACAGTGGAAACCATATAATGTAAGACGTATTATACAAAGTAATGTTATATGTCACATATACTTTATCATTGAACAGTGGAAACCATATAATGTAAGAAGTATTATACATATCAAAGTAATGTTGTATGTCGTATGTCTTATACATAAAGTTTTGAAGATTATTTGAAAACTTATGGCACTTTATGTTTCGTTAAAACCCATAGTTCATCTGTAAGCATTACGAAAATTGAACCTAATATTGCACTTTTAAAAATGTCTGTTGGCCTCAGCTAGCTGGAACACTGGCTGTAACATTAGACTCTTTACGTATGTGTAGTTCAACTAGTATTCTACCTAAAAATCGTTAAAGCTTGGCTTGTTTCTGCTGCATGTTTTTGTTTTCTGGGTAAAATCAATACGGAAAAGAGTCGAGAGCTACGTTTTCGTATTTCAGCCATCATTATTTGCCTTCGTTGATTAACGTTCTCAAAGTGCTGTGTATGATTACCTGGAGATAATTGTCGGATGTTAATTACCGCACTACCGTGCGTATGTTTGTACTTACTGACTTTCCTTAGCTTAATTAAGTGAAGTTGGCTTCAGTGGTGTAGTTATTAAGCCATCGGTATCATGGCTGCTAGGTACTAGGTTCGCATCTCGGTACCGGCTCCCGCCCAGAGCGAGATTTAACTGCTCAATGGGAAGGTGTAAAGTCACACAACCGACTTCTCTCTTACTAACCACTAACAAGTAATACACTGTCCTGGACAGACAACTCAGATAGCTGAGGTGTGTGTCCATCACAGCGTGGTTGAACCATAATCGGATATAAGCAACAACAAAAAATTGAATTGAAATACTGATATTTCTTGAGGTAAAGTACTGAAGATAATAACTGTACCACTGTACCGTACTGGATTATATGTGACCAGGGGAAAAGGTTAACATTTTGGGGTGGGTGGGTACATTTCATAATGTACTGGACCATGGGAGTACCAGATCGGGGGAAAAGGTTAACATTTTGGGGTGGGTGGGTACATTTCATAATGCACTGGACCATGGGAGTACCAGATCGGGGGAAAAGCTTAACATTTTGGGGTGGGTGGGTACATTTCATAATGTACTGGACCATGGGAGTACCAGATCGGGGGAAAAGCTTAACATTTTGGGGTGGGTGGGTACATTTCATAATGCACTGGACCATGGGAGTACCCGATCGGGGGAAATGTTTAAAATTTTGGGTGTTTGTAATGTTCGTAGTTCACCAGCCATAAAACGTACTGTTCTGCCAGTCCTAATGTTCAGATGGATTGAAATAACAAAACTGCAGACACAGACAGACATTTCCAAAATGGTGGAGGTGCTTCCTGCATTTTTGTAGTTTCTGGAGAATAAAATAGTATTATTTTTAACGCAGGGGTGGAAATTGGTGAACTGTAAAAAAGAGGAAATCTTGAGGGGTCCCGAAAATTCTTGAAATGGTAGGTTAAAATATGTGCCATCTAAAACATTTTGGAGGAAAGGACGATTAAAATGCAGGGAAATGCAATGTTCCATGAGAGGAAAACAGCTGATCCGAGGAGAATTCCCACCGCTGTTAACGACAATTTGCCAATGTTTTAAATACCAGTTTGCTTATGTCTATACTATAGTAGGTTAGTATTTTTTTAAATTGGTTTGTAGGACCACCACCCCACCCCCTTCTTCATCATCAGTTCCTACGCGTTTGTAAAAATAAACCTCAAATTACATAAATTGCATATGTCAATGATAGTATCTATAGTGGTACAGTATATATATTTAATATTAGTAATATTGTTTTTACAGAACGCAGGATACTTCTCCAGAACACAGAGTGATCAGATTAGGTAAGTACATCACTAATTTTCGAAAACACAAAAGATTGTAATAATTAGAAACTAATTTTCATAAATTATAGATATTCTTAAATCGAGCTGTGTAGCTAGAACTGCTTTGGTAACGTTTCTGTTCAGGTGGGGGAATTTAGCTTAGGGTAGATAGTTCGCCTGAGGTGCAGTGGGTCATAGGATCCATCCTTCTCTGTAGTTCGAGGGGTTTTTTTTTCCAATCCAATTAGTTGTGCACGACTGGTATAATATACAGACCATGGTATTTGCCAACTTGTTTGTTGTTTTCATTATGGCAAAAACATCAGTTGATATTTTTTATAAAAAGGTCATTTCATATTTACAGTGTTCTAATTGGTTAAGCCTTAAAAATATGTTTTCGGGAAATGTTGACAAAATGTAAATTGGGTAGGTCGGCATTAAAATGTGTTATTACATTCATCCGTTCGGGTCCGGATAAAATATTATGTATGTACTCTTTTTCACCTGTATGCTATTTTTTGTTAATTAAAAAATGTACTTCGAAAAACAAATTAGGGTCGGACTTTTTTCTTTAGGTAAGGTTGGGGTCACGGAAACACACGATGTTTTAGGTCTAATTTTCGTACGCGTGTTGCATTAAATTAATTAAATTACTTTGGGGAAAAAGGCAGAACTAAGTATGGAGAAAACATCGGCCGACTTTTGTTCAAAAGCAACAGTCACGTCATGTAATAATTAAATAAAACTAGATGGATTGGGTTTTGTTTTCAGTATCAGCTGACATGTCGTGTTTAGGAAAAGGCAACATACCTTACCCACTGGACAACCAATCGTTTCCAAGACCAAGACGGCGCATGCTTCCAAAAACACCCGTATGTACTGTTTATACCATGCCAATGTTTAGTCACTCATACAAAGTTTGTAGTTTACTGAGTTTATCATCAGTTTATCAACAAAGGAAATAGATATTAACACCTTAATATGCTTCAAATATGTAAATTTTAATATGCTACAGATATGTAAATTACATAATCATAAAATTATTCAACAATTAGTTTTAACTTTAGACTAATGGATAGAGGGGAGAGACGGATTGACCGACTGATTAACAGACAGACGGATAGACCGATGGATGATCAGTCGACAGACCGACAGATATGGACAGACGTAGTTAGGTATGAAGTCTTTACTTCATGAAATGTCGCCATCATGGTGCCATGTTTTATACTGAAGTGATAATAATAGTGATATCCTACACATGATGATGATGACGATAATTAATAATAGCGAACTGACCTCTATCGCAGACAGAAACGCAGACAGACGTAGTTAGGTATGAAGTCTTTACTTCATGAAATGTCGCCATCATGGTGCCATGTTATATACTGAAGTGATAATAATAGTGATATCCTACACATGATGATGATGATGATAATTAATAATAGCGAACTGACCTCTATCGCAGACAGAAACGCAGACAGACGCAGTTAGGTATGAAGTCTTTACTTCATGAAATGTCGCCATCATGGTGCCATGTTATATACTGAAGTGATAATAATAGTGATATCCTACACATGATGATGATGACGATAATTAATTAGAGCGAACTGACCTCTATCGCAGACAGAAACACAGACAGACGCAGTTAGGTATGAAGTCTTTACTTCATGAAATGTCGCCATCATCGCGCCATGTTATATATTGTAGTGATAATAATAGTGATATCCTACACATGATGATGATAATTAATTATAGCGAACTGACCTCTATTGCAGACAGAAACACAGACAGACGGACGCAGTTAGGTATGAAGTCTTTACTTCATGAAATGTCGCCATCATGGGGCTATGTTATATATTGTAGTGATAATAATAGTGATATCCTACACATGATGATGATAATTAATTATAGCGAACTGACCTCTATCGCAGACAGAAACACAGACAGACGGACGCAGTTAGGTATGAAGTCTTTACTTCATGAAATGTCGCCATCATGGGGCTATGTTACATACTGTAGTGATAATAACAGTGATATCCTGCACGTGGTGTTAGATGCTTATAGTGAATTAAAATCTATCTTAGACAGACAGGCAGACTGAAAGAAGTCACTTTTCAAATTTTGCCATCTTTGTGCCTTGTGATATATTGAAATGATAATTATATTGATATCCTACACGTGATGATGATATTGATGATTGTGATGATGATGATAATGATGATGGTGATGATTAAACACAGTGCTATGTTACGTATCACTATAACAATACCACTAATATACTACAATGACAATAATAATTATATTATACGCGTGACTGTGTATATATATATAATACTAAACGAGCTTGTCTGTCATATCATTTTTATGAAATGAGGTTTGGTATCTGACTTGCGAAAGCGAGTTAGATACCAACACTGTTTACGAGTTTTTTAATTATTACAAATCAACTGCAAACAATCCGCAACGCAGATGTAAGCAGATATTGGGACCTACTACACGTTATTTTTCTGCGAATTGGATCAGCAAGTGATCTACGTCACGCTTACGTCACGCCAATTTTACACTAGTTAGATATTGAGTGATTTATGACATGAGCAATATCTTACACTGGTGTGTAATAAACATGTATATGTAATGTTATATATCATTATTGTAACAATACCACTAATATACTACACTGCAAATACTAATTATATTGAATGTCTTTCTGTGGCAGATTGAGATAAAGAAGGAGACTCGGAAGATCACGGGACAGATCCTTATACAGATGACTCATTGTCCCGCCACCGACACGCTCACCGTGTCACTGCTCAAGGCTAAGGAGCTGTCCATTCCAGAGAAATCGTACGACGTGCCTAGTCCTTTCGCGCTCATCCACATGTTACCCAGACGAAGGTTAGTTCCAGTTCTACGTTCAGTCAACGCTAATCCACATGTTACCTAGACGAAGGTTAGTTCCAGTTCTAAGTTCAGTTTACGCTAATCCACATGTTACCGAGACGAAGGTTAGTTCCAGTTCTACGTTCAGTCAACGCTAATCCACATGTTACCTAGACGAAGGTTAGTTCCAGTTCTAATTTCAGTTTACGCTAATCCACATGTTACCGAGACGAAGATTAGTTCCAGCGCTAATGATCCGAAGTCAAATGAATATGCTAGTAACAGAGGGAGAAGCAGCCACATCGTTAACGGGTGCTCGTTACAATAATCCATGAGGTCAAGTGGTCAGTGCGTACCACAGACCTGACAAAGGGATGGGTATTTGTTTGTATCATTAGAAAAGTATATATATAAACTCCGTATCCCAGCTCTTGTCAAAAACGTTATTTTTAAGCTTACGTAATGCTATTTGACTTTCTTCTACCAACATCATGTTTTTGCTGTGAATGACGTCAGTTTGGGATTAGCCACACTACGATAGTCTCTGAAAGTTCCAGTCCGTGTTTCTGGAGTACCAAAGCTAGTAAAGTAACAGACCTGTGTTGTAAACATTGTCCTTCGTTTTTAAACACGCTGATTTAGCGTTTGACTGCAGACTAATTCATCCATGGTTTGGGGGTTTTCAGAGGGGTTTTAATCATTCTTATTTCCGTTCTGATATTTACTTATAGTTCAAGTACGCTGTTCTGGATACACACCTGAACGCCGTGAGCTGTTTGTCTAGGAAAACAGTTAATATTTGTTAGCGATTAATGGAAGAGACTTCAGTTTGGTGGTCTTAAACCTCTCCAAAGAGTCCTTAAAACGTCAATTTGGGTTGGAGACTATAAATTGGGATGTGAATCAATCACCTGTCAGCCCCAAAACTGATGGCCTAACTCCTACATCACCTAGGTCGGTTGTTGTTTTGTTTCTTCTTCATCGATGACAAGTTCACGTGGGTGGGTGTCAGATGTGAGTCATTGGTGTTATGATGACTGACGCCTTATCTTCTCTCTAGAGGACAAAACTCGTGGTTAATCCCGGATCACTGTCACCAGTCTAACAGAATGGTAGTGTTTACAGGAACTGTGATATTCCAGCTTTTTTGTGAGAGTTAACCGAATACATAGTTTTGATTCCACATAGATTTAAATACCGATTTTGAAAATGCTACAGAATTTTAGAAATGGAGAAGCGTATGTGTTAGTAGTTAAACCTACATAATATATAAATGAATTTCGAGTTGAAATAAAAGTAAAAGTTAACAAACAAAAACATTAAAATCCTTAAAGTGATATGTCTAAACTACTCATACATGGTACTTGATAGATTGACGAGTGTATGTTTAAAAAACAAATCCAAATTCTCAGCACACGCATTAAGCATCTCTCTCTCTCTCTCTCTCTCTCTCTCTCTCTCTCTCTCTCTCTCTCTCTCTCTCTCTCTCTCTCTCTCTGTATGTCTCTCATCTTTCTGTATGTCTCATCTTTCTGTATGTCTCTCTTATATCTCTGTCTGTCTGTCTGTCTGTCTGTCTGTCTGTCTGTCTCTCTCTCTCTCTCTCTCTCTCTCTCTCTCTCTCTCTCTCTCTCTCTCTCTCTCATCTATCTGTATCTCTCTCTATCTTATCTCTCTGTATGTCTCTCTCTATCTCTCTCTCTCTCTCTCTCTCTCTCTCTCTCTCTCTCTCTCTCCTCTCCCTGTCTTATCTCTCTGTCTCTCTCTCTTTCTATCTCTCTCATCTCTCTGTATGTCTCTCTCTCTCTCTCTCTCTCTCTCTCTCTCTCTCTCTCTCTCTCTCTCTCTCTATCTCTCTGTCTGTCTCTCTGTCTGTCTCTCTTTCTCTCTCTCTCTCTCTTTCTTCTCTCTCTCTCTCTCTCTCTCTCTCTCTCTCTCTCTCGCTCTCTGTGTCTCTGTCGCTCTTTCTCTCTCCCTCCTTGTCTTATCATTATGTATCTCTCTCTCTCTCTCTCTCTCTCTCTCTCTCTCTCTCTCTCTCTCTCTCTCTCTCTCTCTCTCTCTCTCTCTCTCTCTCTCTCTCTCTCTCTCTCTCTCTGAATATGTACATCTATCTGTTTCTGGGTTTACACATTAACTAAGATCTGAAAATCACAATACTGACATGATCAGTCAAATGCAATATATTTTATTATTGGCTTTTGTTTATTTAGATTGTACGTTCCATCAGAAACAAAATGTGTGGAGAAAACGCACATGCCCGAATGGAATCACGTCTGTAGTTTTGAAAATATCAGCGAAGAAAAAGTGAGTAATAGATATTTTATGACGCCTTGTTTTACTATTTTGAAGTCTTTTACTTAGCGTTTTGTGTCCTTTAAAGTAATTATATACACATGGGTAGCTGCATTTAAGATCTGTGAAATTGACATTATTCAACATATTTGTAAGTGAACTGGTTGAATGCTATTAAAATCGATTATTAATCACAGTTTGTGGAAAATGAATAAATCATAACATTTCCATAAGTGTCGCATGAAATTTGATTTGAAAACTTTTATTAGGCGATTTTGATTCCAACTCCAGAATGCTAAGTATACTTGTTCCATATATTTGTGATATGAGATTTCATCCAAGAACAATTATATGAGAGTTTGGAGGATGTAACAAGTCACAAACATGTTCTTGAACTGAGTTTAAATGGACGTAGATCGTGGTTTTAACCTCACATATTTCACATGTTAATTGGCTCTTTGTGTCTGAAATCCAACAAGTGCCCAATATCAAAGGTCGTGATATGTGTTGTCCTGTCTGTGGAAAAGTACATATAAAAGATCCCATACTTCTTAAAATGTAGCGGTCTTCCTCCGAAGACTACGTGTCTTAATTATCAAATGTTTAACATCCAATAGCCGATGATTAATGCATAAATATTCTCTAGCGATGTCGTTAAACAAATCAAACTTTAATTAACTGTGGGAGTTGTTTAGGTCAAAGTTTTATTAGCAAAGACACCGACCATTCTCCTTTTTAAAAATTATATCAGAATTACCAAATGTTTGAGATCGAATAGCCGATGATTAATGAATAAATATTCTCTAGTGATGTTAAACAAACAAAACCTGTAACTAACTATGAGAGCTGTTTAGCTCATTTTTTTATTAGCATAGACACCGGTCATTCTCCTTTTTAAAAAGTATTTTCCAAAATAAGCTATCACTGTCAACATTGTGTACAGCTGTGTAAACGATCCATCGAGATCACGGTGTGGAACAGGGAAGAGAAGGAAGACTTCTTCATGGGAGAGGTTCTGTTGGATCTGGGTGACGTCCCCTTGGATGAGGACTACACCTGGTACCAGCTGGAAGACCACGACGACAACAGTTCACCACTTCCGGAGAGAAAACACTCAGTTCCGGAAGTGATTCCGCCTAAGCTGGAGAACCCCAACACATTGTCCAGTCCTTCACCTTCTCCGAGCAATTCCAGACGTTATTCTCCCAAGGAATCGAGGAGGTCGTCTCCGTTAGAGATCAGCCGATTCTCTCCCAACGAGTCCAGGAGGTCTTCTCCAAAAGATTCCAGGAAATCGTCGCCCAGAGATTCTAGGAAATCGTCCATTAGAGATTCAAAGAAATCGTCTCCCAATGTGTGCAGTAGATCTCCCAAAGAGACGAGGCGATCCATTACGCCAAACTCACCCGAACGAAGATTGTCAATAAAGGGATCGCCGGGTAAATATATTGTGCATCAGTAAACTATTTAACAATTTAGTGGTTATTTATATACTAGTATTTAATTTATTTATTTATTTATTTATTTATATTGTATTGTGTATTTTTGTAATGGCGAAACAGTTTACTGTTGCTCTTTGGAACAGTCATGGTAATGTCGATGTCCTTTTGACTCTGCCTTGTGCAGAGATGCGATTTTCAAAATGCTAATAGTTTTGTCTTTCAAATTTATTGTCAATTAATAAACATTTAGTGTTAGACAGTTTTATTTCAGACTGGCTCTCTGAAAACTATATTCTATGTATTTTTGCACTTGTCTAAATTAATTTTTGAACATTTTGATGGCATGTATATATATACACGTGTGTGTGTGTGTGTGTGTGTGTGTGTGTATATATATATATATATATATATATATATATATATATATATATATATATATATATAACCCCCCCCTACATGATCATTGTTAAAAGGTGTTGAGATGCATACCATTAAACAAATTATTCCTTCTGGTTTTTTCTATCCGTTAGTAATGGAGAGGAATCAGCCTGGAGTTACTCCCCCTGTTTCTCCTATTTTAGCTTTTGGAATGGAATTGTCAAGTCGTGAGTATCTAATAATAACAAGTGAGCAAATATTTTGTTTTGGGGCGAATAATGGAAAGCTGGTGGGTCAGGATTTATGCTACTGTGGGTTTTTAAAAAAATATTATTAATTATTTTATTAATTTGTATTTTTTATTATTCTTATTATTTTATTTGGGGGCAAAAGTAAGGATAATTTTTTTTTTTTGTAAAAGGACACAAAAGCAGACTTGAATTTCCAAAAGTTTGTTCGAAGCTTGATGTTGTGATACCAGTGTGTTCAAGTGTCCCTTGGTGCCTGTGTTGTATAGAGGTAAAAAATTAGAATATGATACTGGTTTCGTGGTTCATTTAATATAATAAATGAGTTGTCCAGAGCTGAGGTACTGAGAAGGTGGTGGGGAGGGGGGGGGGGGGGGGGCTGGGTCTTCATCACTTTAGCTCTCCTTAATCTAAAATGCTAGAAAAACTAATTAAATTTTAAATGGTCCTGAATAATCTTATTTGTATCTGAACGTCCGAACTTACCACCAGGGTTTTACGCCCATTAAGACCATTACTACAATTGGGATTTGTAGACTACATGAATGTTAGACTGTCTTATCTGTATATTTGTTATATATCTAGTTTTATCTTTATTTGTTGTGTATCTAGTTTTATCTGTGTTTGTTGTGTATCTTGTTTTATCTGTGTTTGTTGTGTATCTTGTTTTATCTGTATTTGTTGTGTATCTAGTTTTATCTGTATTTGTTGTGTATCTTGTTTCATCTGTATTTGTTGTGTATCTTGTTTTGTCATATAATATCTAGCATTTACAATGCAATACACGTATGTGATATTTTCCAGATCAAACACTGAGAATTTGATAAATGCAAATTACATCTAAATTAATCGTTTATTGACATTAAGCATACTTACTACGGTTGACACTCAATAATTCAAAATAAAAAACGTTAAGCACTAGTTTATTTTTATGTAAGGATATCCAAAATGATGTTATTCACGTTTGACGTCATTTCCATTCAAAAAGAAACCGCGCCACATATTTTTACGTCATTCGAATATCGCGTAATGGCTGACTGGAATTAATGTTGAGTATACTGTTTACAAAAACGTGTGTTTCTGTATCGTCAATATTATATATTAGGAATATATTGACGATACCAAAAAACACTCGGGTAATAACCTCTATTTATCTGTATTTGTTGTGTACCTTGTTTAGCTCAGAGAAGCAGCTTCAGGAGCAAGATGAAGCGGCGGATGGCGAGCGCTGTGTCCCGAGTGTCTTCCTCCCTCACCGTGCTGGACAGGCGAGATTCAGGTAGCTAGTATTTAAATAACACATACTTGTGAGTGTCTTCCTCCCTCACCGTGCTAGACAGGCGAGATTCAGGTAGCTAGTATTTAAATAACACATACTTGTGAGTGTCTTCTTCCCTCATCGTGCTAGGCAGAGATTCGGGTAGTTACCATTTAAATAACACATACTTGTGTGTGTCTTCTTCCCTCACCGTGTTACACAGGCGAGATTCAGGTAGCTATCATTTAAATAACACATACTTGTGAGTGCCTTCCGTGCTGGACAGGCGAGATTCAGGTAGCTACCATTTAAATAACACATACTTGTGAGTGTCTTCCTCCCTCACCGTGTTTCACAGGCGAGATTCAGATAGCTACCATTTAAATAACACATACTTGTGAGTGTCTTCCTCCCTCGCCGTGCTGGACAGGCGAGATTCAGGTAGCTAGCATTTAAATAACACATACTTGTGAGTGCCTTCCGTGCTGGACAGGCGAGATTCAGGTAGCTACCATTTAAATAACTCATACTTGTGAGTGTCTTCCACCCTCACCGTATTGCACAGGTGAGATTCAGATAGCTACCTTTTAAATAACACAAACTTGTGAGTGTCTTCCTCCCTCACCGTGCTGAACAGGCGAGATTCAGGTAGCTAGCATTTAAATAAAACATACTTGTGAGTGTCTTCCTCCCTCACCGTGCTGGACAGGCGAGATTATGTCATGGCATGTCATAGGGTTTTACGTGCACATTTACAACAAGCTGTTGTAGCGCACGCCTGTCGTGGGCACAAGAGCAGGCCTTGGCCGGCTCCTCCGTCCATGACAGGAAAGGTGGGGGAGGGGAGAGGAGGGAACGCCTGCACTGGCAGGTGCAAGGGAGCACCAGCAGCCCGATCAAATCGGTAGCAGGCGGGTGGGGGTGGTGGTGGTGCTATGGAATTTGAATGGAGAAGTTAAATTACAAAGAGAAAAGGGTGCGCAATTTTGATTGAGGGAATTTGGCGCAATTTTGAACGTTCGGTCGAAAGGTAAATGGCCGAGCTAATATAGGTTTTGATATTAGTGAATCGAGAGTAGCTCGTTAATTTTAGACCTCTACGATGCTGTGGTGTCTCCCTAGGTTGCCCATAGGGCTCTTATAAAGGGCCTGACCGCTTCTGGTCGAGGCATCACCAAGTACCAAGTTATTACCAACAGCAAGTATTGGGGGTTTGGGTGGGAGAGGCCGATATTCTTTTGTTCAGCTTCCCCGGGTACATTGCAATTGTGTACTCGGTACCGGTATTCTTTTGTCCGGTTCCTTATTAGAGTAGGGCGAGATTCAGGTAGTTAGTATTTAAATAACACATACTTGTGAGGGTCTTCCTCCCTCACCGTGTTGCACAGGTGAGATTCAGGTAGCTACCATTTAAATAACACATATTTGTGACTGTCTTCCTCACTCACCGTGTTGGACAGGCGAGATTCAGGTAGCTACCATTTAAATAACACATACTTGTGAGTGTCTTCCTCACTCACCGTGTTGGACAGGCGAGATTCAGGTAGCTACCATTTAAATAACACATACTTGTGAGTGTCTTCCTCACTCACCGTGTTGGACAGGCGAGATTCAGGTAGCTAGCATTTAAATAACACATACTTGTGAGTATGCATAAAATATCTCAAACAACTATAAAAAGAGAAATATGAAGAAACAGTAAATAAAATTTCCATTAATAAATGTCTGTGTATGGTCTATTAGCTGAGGCTGATACGCAATATGCTTGGTACTGCAATGACTGTTATAGTGTTCATATAAACTTATAAATGTCGACATCAGCGTAGATGCACACTGTGATGTCTGTCACTGTTTTGGTATTTGAAGCTGAGGAACCGAACCACGGTGAGCTACACCGCAGCAGAAGTTTCTGTGAAGAGTCTGGCCCCGACACCAACCCACTTCATCACACACGTCGCACGTCAGGTGATTGTGGCCATGCTATTAATGATGATGATGATGATGATGATATTGATGATCATGATGATACTAATTGAGATAATGATATTGATGATCATCATGATATTGATGATCATCGTAATATTAATTGAGATAATGATACTGATGATAATGATGATCATGATATTGATGATCATCATGATGACATTTTTTTTTTTTTTTTAAAGATTTATTGCCCCCAGAACATAGACAGTGAACAGGTTGGGGAGCCGTGGTCACTGCCTTACAAAGTGCATATTTAAACAAAATATGCTATTTAAATATGTTAATGTTTTCTATGATATTTATAAGACGGAAAGGGAGGGAGAGAGAGAGAGAGAGAGAGAGAGAGAGAGAGAGAGAGAGAGAGAGAGAGAGACCGAGAGAGAAGAGAGAGAGAGAGAGAGAGAGAGAGAGAGATGAGAGAGGAGAGAGAGAGAGAGGAGGAGCAGAGAAGCAGTAGATGCAACAGTAGAGATGGGTGCAACGCAGTAGAAAGAAGTTGTGGGGATATTGAGAGAGTATTAGAGAATGACATTTTTATTAGTACTCTATTTCCAAGTGAACTTTCAAAGCATTATGTTTAATTAAAACATTCTTTCAAAGAGTGTTTTATAGGGTGTCCATTGTTTATGAAATGTTTCATAGTTGCAATTTTTGTAATAAATATGTTTTTCTATTTCAAAATTATTTTGTTGAATATTTTTCGCGGCATTGACATGTAAATTTCTTTTTTGTATTTTCATACTGTAAATATAATATTTTATCTTGATAGTCAGCCAATTTACAAAATCACCTTATTCGTTGTTGATCATGCCTAACATAACTATGTCTCTGCTTAGAGTAATATTAATTCCAGTTTCATTTCTTATTCATTCTTCTATTGCTTCCCACAGAGAATGTACTAAACTACATTCAAATAGAAGGTGTTATATGGTTTCAGGTGATTTGTTGCAAAAACTACAGGCATTGGAATCAATATAATTAATCATATTTAAAAATTTGTTAGTTGTAAGAATTCGGTGTATGATTTTATACTGAAACCAAGATAATGTTGTGCTTTTCCCAATCATATATATCATAGATATATCCTTCTTTAGAATATTTTATTTGTGATTTTGGAATGGTGGTTTGAGTGTTCAGTAAATCATATATATGTTTGCAACCTTTCTGATCTTTGAACAAAACCTTTAAGTTATATGGAAGAACAGGATTTTGTAATGCTATAAAAACGTCATCATTTAAATTATCTAGGTTGTAAATGAATGATTTTATAGCACTGACCAATGAAGCATATTCCAGAAAATTGGTAATTATGTCATATTTCTCTATGAACTGTTCATATGTTAGAAAGTCTCCTTGTTCTTTCAAAACATCGTTAATAAAGATAATACCTTTTGAGATATATCGTTTTAGCATAAATAGCTTTTTATCTATACATATTTTACTGTTGAACCAAATATTGATCTGGAGAATATCATCTACGTTTACTGGAATTAGTTTTTCTTGTATCCTTAACCAACTAACCAATGTGTCTCTCCAAAAAGTATTTTTTATTGACCTTTTTTTACAGTATAGAAAATGGTCGCAATATATAATTAAATCACATGTTGATATAAGCTTCGAACAAAATGGTCCATTTTGGGTTATTTAAAAATATCCGTCGGATCCACGAACTTTTCAAAGCGGTCATAAAATTATTTATGTTTATCATTTTGATGCCACCATTTTTAAAGTCTTGCGTTATTAAGTTTCTTTTAAGTTGTTCACGGCCGCTATTCCAAATAAATTGGAAAAATAATGTATTTATATGTTTTAGCAAACGTTCGCTTGGATTTGGTAATGTTTTCAGTAGGTATGTTAGTTTAGGAACTATTAACGTTTTGAGGACTGTAATTCTTCCTAAAACAGTAAGTTTTCTGATAGACCATAGCTTCATTAATTTTTGTATTTCGATAATCTTGGGATTATAATTTAAATCAATAATTTCTTCTAGGTTAATGGAAAAGTTAATACCGAGAAGGTTAAACTGTGTACTGCCCCATTCTAGTTTCCATCGAGTGTGATGGTAAACTTCATTTGAAAATGTCTTGCTACCTATCCAAATAGCTTTTGATTTGGTGTAGTTAATTTTTAGGCCAGATATTTGTGCATAATAATCTAGGATAGATAGAACACCCTACAGGGACTCAGGAGAGCCGTCTAAAATAAAACTTGTGTCGTCTGCATACTGCGATATTAAATACTTTTCACCATCTATAGTGATACCTTTTATATTATTGGAGTTTTTTACTATGATAGCGAGGATTTCAGCACATAAAATAAATATATAAGGAGACAAAGGATCGCCTTGTCTACAGCCCCTTTCTAGTTTAAATGGCTCTGAAAAAAATCCATTCTGAATTACTCTAGATACCGAGTTACTATATAGTGTTTTAAGTTAAAAATGTCTAAGGCTTTATTGATAAATGACCAAGATATTGAATCAAAAGCTTTTTCGAAATCGATTAATAATAGTAAACCGGGGATATCTTGTTCTTCGGTATAATGCATAATATCATAAATTAATCTAATGTTTTCACCAATGTACTTTCCTTTAATAAAGCCTGTTTGGTCTGAGTCTATTATTTTATCAAGAACCCTTTTTATTCGATTTGCAAAACAACCTGAAGCCAGTTTATATGTACAGTTTAGGAGAGTTATTGGTCGCCAGTTTTTTTAGAAATTCTTTAGGTTTGTTTGGTTTCGGGATACATGTTATGATTCCTAATTTTTGAACATTAGATATTTCTTTCTTAGCATAACTGTAATTGATAGATTGAACAATAAAATGACCAAGATCTATCCAGAAAATTTCGGCAGTAAACCCATCCGAATCATATTTTTAAGACACGTTAATACTTCCGAGTGTATTATTTCCCCCTCTAATGTTTCTGCATCTTCGTTTGTCAGGATATTAAAATTATAATTTGCAAGTGTTTCCATAATATCATTATCATTTTAAGAAGATATTAATGATGGTGATTGTGATTATGATGATGATGATGATTATTAATTTTGGTACCGCATAATAACATACACGAATGAATGAATGAATGAATGAATGAATGTATGTTTAACGAATTTCTGCTTTGTTTTTGTGCTGAGTTCTTGTCAAACATTGATTCATTCGCTGAGGACAGATTGTAATTAAAAGTGAGGAAAGAAATGTTTGTTTAACGACACATCAAGACATTTTTAAACCACACTTCGTCTAAATGGTGATAAAGAAAACCCTCATATGTGATTTAGGTTTCACCTATCGAATAGTAACAAGGGGTTATTTAAATGTGCAGGACATGACATACCAGAGCCTATGTTACCTGTCGTAACGAAGTAGTTGAGATGAATAACGATCTGATGGTTCCACCAAAAGTGATCGATCTTACAATCCACTGCACTCTTGACGAGTGCCCTACCACTACACGACGGCATGTCCTCGAGGTTAATGGTTTCATGAGAAACGCTGCTCTTGAGTTTCTCTTGGAGAATCTTCGTAAATGCAGTAAATACGGAATGGGACCTTGGCTTGCGAAGATGCCGATAGAGATAGCAACAAGGACGACTATAATCATTAGAAGAAGGGGGAAGCAGTGCGCCCCTCCCCCGTCTTCCAAGTCGGAATACTGCACATAAACATACACATACACATACACCACACGCACTTACATAACTATAACCACCATCCCATGGTGTCAGAAAGTTAACCGTGTTAACTGACAATGAATCCCGCATTACATATTTGCTTGTATGGCATTAAACTGTGTCTACAATACCACTTGCTCCGTTATTTGTTTCCATCAGTATTATATGAACGTGTGTTTGTGTTACAGCCAACTTTGACTTGCTGGCCCCACCCCGTCCACTGAGTCGCGCCAACAGTATTTCCAGTTTCTATGACTCGGACGACCTGTCCGACCAAGCAAGGTATGTGTTACACTCGTCACACATGGCGTCATTTCATACTATATCAAGTCATTAATAGATAATACTACATGAGCGGCCGTTAGATACCATTTATCTTACAACAAGTTGTTTTAAAACGTATCCAACGAGCGAAAGCGATGTTTTTAAATAACGAGTTGTAAGATAAATGGAATCTAACGTACACGAATGTAGTATTCTATTTCTTACATATCTTCAGAAAACAGTTCTAAAATAAATTTAAATGCCTTTTTCAACTAAGCGCTTAAAGTTAACTTGTGCGTCACAGACAAGTCAATTTCAGGTTAACTTGTACGTTACATCTAGTGTTCGATTTCCACCATGCTTTTCCATTGGGTTGTAATGGCATTGGTGACCTGGTCATCACCTAGGTGCAGCCAGTCGTATGTTTGTCAAATGTTATTGCACGTATATGTGTTAAGAAGTAGGTGCAATCGAAAAAACTAATAATGTTCTCACCAACGGGTGTGTAAGAAAATGAAATGTCATGATGTCATGTTTTTAAACAATGATTCAAAACAAAACAAACACTTTATATTGTTTACAATTTTTATTTACAATTTTAACAAACATATATCTTTGTGTATGGTAAAATACTTTTTTTACTGAACTTTATAGAGTACACATGAATCGAAACGGAGCAGACCGATAAACCGATTCAACTACGGTTGATTCGGAACTGGCGTATCACCTGTGTTTATATAGAGAATAATACGTGAGTGGCCGTTAGATACCATTTATCTCATAACGAGTTGTTTTAACATGTATCTTACGAGCGAAAGCGAGCTTGATACGTGTTTAAACAACGAGTTGTGGGATAAATGGTATCTAACGGACACGAATGTATTTTTCTATTTCTTACATATCCTCAAAAACCAGGTTTTAAGGACATTTTAACATCTTTTTCGTTATTTACAGCCGTTGCACTGCTAACGTACACGTCACAGACACATGATTTCCAGGTTAACTATACGTCACAGTGTAATCGCTTTCCATCGTTTAGTTTTTTATTGGATGTATGGCAGTGGTGATCTGGTCATCACGTTGGAGCAGCCAGTCGTATGTCTTGAAATGTTAACACACGTACATGTGTAAACAGCCATGTGTTATCAAACATAACGCATGGTGTTCTCACCAATGGGTGTGTAAAAAATGAAATTAAATATTCTAATAATAATAGCATAACAATCTGATTGAAATCTTCTTAACGGGTGCTATAGCTACTGGTTTTAGACCAGCTGAGCTGATTTCAATCAAAATAAAAGTTTGTTTTTAAAGTTTGTTTTGTTTGACGATACCACAAGAGCACATTGATTTATTAATCATCGGCTATTGGGTGTCAAACAATTGATAATTTTGACATATATTCTACCTTTTTTTCCCATTAACAGCAAGGAATCTTTTATATGCGCCATCCCATAGACAGGATAGCATATACCACGGCTTTTAATATACCAGTCGTGGTGCACTAGCTGGAACGAGAAATAGCCCAATGGGCCCACCGACGAGAATTGATCTCAGACTGATCGCGCATCAGTGGAGCACTTTACCATTGGGCCCCAATGAGAATGATACCGTCAGTATTATCCCTTAAGCAGGGGCCTAATTCAGTAACGCCGCAAGTTTGCGATTTTGCATGTCAGTGCAAAAATATTTACAATGGCGATGCGATGTTTCTTAAGAGAGCCTAAGAGAGCTTCCTGAATTGGGTCCCAGATCTTCTGACAATTAAATTAAATTATAGACGTCATATTTATTATAAAGTGTTATTTTTTTTATTATCGTTAGCTGGTGGACGATATGTTTAGTGCTGTATAAGTTGTGAAATTATCATTATGAAAATACGTTGATTGATTTTTATTATCACCAGCTGGCACACCGTGTCTCCAGTGGAACGACCGCCACCTGACGGAGATGACGTCACCTCAACACTCGGCCCAGCCCAGGTCCCGCCCAAACCAGCTGCTGGTATGACCTACTTGTTGTAATCTTGATTCCACCGACATTTGTCACGCACCAAGATTTCACATTGCAGCATGTAATGCTGGTGTATTTTCGTCATATTACCAACAAATAGACCTAAAATAAATATAAAGCATATACACAGGATACATTAAAATAATATAAACACAATACATGTATACGATTGAAATGGCTTACTGATTGTCTACATTACTTAATTAATTCAATTTATTTATATTAATTTTTGTCTTACTTATTTATCTATTTATTTATTTATATTTATATTTATTTATTTATCTATCTATCTCTCTATTTTTAACATGAATTGAGGGGAACATCTATAAGTGACACCAAATCAGTTTTAACTTTCCCAAATTCGTGTTCAAGTGAAGTTGTCCACTGTTAACTTTTCATTTTAGAGAATCTGGTTTGTGGCGAGGTCAGACTGGGCTTCATTGTGTCGAAAGGTCATCTGGAGATCGACGTGTTGAGAGTGAGAGGCTTCGAGAAAGGCGAGTGTGGATTACCACCTGGTGTGTACTAACAGGCAGTATAAACGCCATCCTTTCATCATTAGTGAACTTTCTCTCATCCTCATGTATGTAGGACAGAGCTACCCCATGAAAGAAACCTATGTAAAGAAACCGAATTAATAATAAAAATCACGAAGCACACGTGTAATAAAAGGTGTAATGACGTAATTTTGGGAAGCGACGTCATAACATGACGTTGCTTCTCCAATCCTAGCCCAGACTGTGCATGTGAAATATGACGTTATTTCGTCGTCTCCTTCTAGTTGTGGCTGAAACATTTTCAGTTGGGTCTTGTTATTCATAAAGAAAACAACAATAATATGGATAATATTTTAATTATTACACTAGTGTATGAGTCGTACTTATTTTACGAAACTCGTGTCAGGATTCATGTATTACCCTCGCTCTCGCTCCGGCAATACAAAAATTCTGACACTCTTTTCGTAAAATCTGTACGACACACAAGCTCGTATAATAATATCTATTTATTATCCACATAGTTCAAGATATCCAAGGAAATATAACCAGTATGACCCATATGTGTCATAATGATTTCACGTGCTCATCGAATGACGTCATTTTGGGAAGCGACGTCATACTTAATGCGGCTTCCCCAGTGTAAACGCTTATCACAATGACGTCATTTCGGAAAATGACGTTCTTTCGTCATCTCTTTTTAGTCACGTTTGAAACGTTTTGTCATGATCCTAACTTGTTATTCGTGAAAATAATGTTTTGGATAGTGTGGATAATAAAGAAATTATTACACTCGCATGTGAATCGTACTGATTTTACGAAACTCGTGTCAGGATTCATGTATTGCCCTGGCTCTCGCTCGGGTAATACAATAATCCTGACACTCGTTTCGTAAAATCAGTACGACACACAAGCTCGTATATATATATCTATATATCTTGCATGGGATATCACGCGCTTGCGTTTAACATGACGTCGTTGGTAATATATGACGTCATATTAATGTGATATGGTGACGTGAGGTTATTAGACACAGTTTTAAATTAATATTTTGTTATTAAAACCTTCATTTTAAAAGATATCATGTTAATTTGTAGTGTTAAGTGTTAAATAATTGTTTATTTACCGAATGAATGAGAGAAAAAGACTCCATCATATTCCGTCATGTGGGACAGAAAAAGTACACTCTCGGTGGTGAAAATTTCTACCATGGGACTCGGCAAGTCTCGTCCCAGGTCTAAATTTCCACCACCTCGGGTGTACTTTTTCTATCCCACATGACCACATATGATGGAGTCTTATAGTCATCACTGTTCGAGGGTTTCGTTTTGTGTTGTGTTTTATGTTTATTTGTTGTTATATTTGTTTTGTTAATTGGTGGTTTTGTTTTTGGAGGGTTTTGGATTTATATTTGGTTGATATAATATTTATTTCCCCCCCCCCCCCCCCACCCATTGTTTCCTGGAGGTTTTATTATATAAATACTTGTTTTCATAGTAATTTGAGGTGCAAAATTATGCTTGTATTGCTTGTGCGTACATCTAATTTTTTAATTTCGAAATTTTTGTGAGACACCCCATCACCACCACCACCAGCAACAACAACAACAATACCAACACACACATTACGACCTAAACACTTCATATAATTTTTCAGCATGATTTCCACAGTACAATGAGCGGGGAGGGTCGGGGTATATTGTTTCTGAAAACACAGATGGAACATTTGTTTTAATTACAATAGCGGGCGGGACGTAGTCCAGTGTTAAAGCACTCTCTTGATGCGTGGTCAGTCTAAGATCTATTTCCGCCATTGGGCTCTTTCTCGATTGCAACATAACTGGTATATCAAAGGCCGTGGTATGTGCTATACTGTCTGTGGGATGGTGCATATAAAAGATCCCTTGCTACTAATGGAAAAATTTAGCGGGTTTCCTCGCTAAGACTATGTGTCAAAATTACCAAATGTGGGACACCCAATAGCCAATGATTAATAAATCAATTTGCTCTAGTGGTGCCGTTAAACAAAACTTCAATTACAATATTCCAGAATTCGCATCACGTTTATACATATTGGTAGAATTTTATGAGTTATAACTGTGGAACTTCTTGTATTAATAAAGACTTAATTTTGATTTGGTATTCTCAGATGCATATGTGAAGACGTATCTCATAGAGGGTAGCAAAGTGATCCAAAAGAAGAAAACTCAAGTTGTCAAGGCAACCGGTGAATCGTGTTATAGACGGAAAGTCAAGTATTCTGCATGTAACATCCATGGCCGGTATATGAAGGTAAATCCAGGGTCATAAATGGGGGGAGGGGGGGGGGGGGGGTCAGTAGCAAGCTCTAACCCAAAAATATATAAACAATGACACCTTGTAGTTTAGAAATTACCTTTTATCCAACTGGCGTACTTCCTTTATTACTGTGCTATTTTACAGGCACGGTATAAGCAAGTGGACATTGGGGGGCTGACTGAGATCTCGGGCGCAAAGCTAAGGTCCCAGAGGGGTTCGGGGTATGCTCCCCCATAAAAGTTTGAAAACTAGATGTCCTGAAATGTAATTTCCTGTATTCTACAATTAAAATCCATCTCTGCCTTAAGATTTACTATCAATTTACTGCCTGTTTTATTGTTTTAGGCTCTGAGGTTAGGGACTGTTGAAAAATAATCAGCACGTGAGAGATGGGGAAACAACAACTAAGATTATTTTCTTAAAGTTATATCTTTTTTTTAATAAGCTATTTTAGTTTGTACTTTTCTTAATTTAATATGAATGCAAGTGTTTGCAGCAGATAAATAGATGGTGGGACAATTTGTTTTGAAACTATTGCACAGTGTATACCGGATGATTAAAAATGTCATTTTTTTAAACGTTGAATGGCTGGAAAAGTATTTAATGCAGAACATTAAAACTTTGCCCAAAATTAGTTTATTATTTTACGTATAGATGGTGATATTTTCATTTTGGTGTATGGTTTTAGTTTTAAAATAACCTGCGATTTAAAACGCAATGTCAAAAAATGTTATACCAACGAGAATCTACTGCACAGTTATCGTACGTCCTACGATGATTACATCACTCGATATATAAAGGTATGGTATCAAAAATAAAGTTCAAATCATTTTCATTTCACAAATTCGAACCATATTTTACTGGTATTTCATAAAGGTGATATTGTTTTCGTTTCAGATCAACATTTGGGAGAGGTGTAAAGGCTTCGAGAAGAAGCGCTGTCTTGGTGAATCTGTTGTTAAACTGGACAGCCTCGATCTCAATCAGCAGACGGTAGGCTGGTACAAACTGTTTCCGGTGAACACGACGGAGCTAGGGTCAGACGAATCGTTGTATCACTGGTGATCACGTGATTGTTGAAAGACGCGATGTATTGTTTCACGGGTGACACGTGGTAGTTGAAAAAAACGAGTCGTTGTATCACTGGTGATCACGTGATTGTTGAAAGACGCGATGTATTGTTTCACTAGTGACGCGTGATAGTTGAAAGATGCGATGCATTGTTTCACTGGCGATCACGAGATAGTTGGAAAAAGCGAGTCGTTTTATTACTGGTGATCACGTGATTGCTGAAAGACGTGATGTATTGTTTCACTGGTGATCACGTGATTGCTGAAATACGCGGTGTATTGTTTCACTGGTGACCATGTGATAGTTAAAAGAAACGAGTCGTTGTTCACAACGTGATCACGTGATAGATGAAAGAAACGATTCATTGCATCACTGGTGATGACGTGATAGTTGGAAGAAACGAGTTGTGTTACAGGTGACCATGTGATAGTTAAAAGAAACGAGTCGTTGTTGACAACGTGATCACGTGATAGTTGACATAAGCGATTCATTGCATCAATGGTGATCACTTGATAGTTGAAAGAAGCGAGTCGTTGAATCACTGGTGACCATGTGATAGTTGAAAGACACGAGTCATTGTATCACTGGTGAGCACGTGATAGGTAAAACAAACGGGTCGTTGTTTTACTGGCGATCACGTGATAGCTGAAAGAAATTGGTTGAACGTGAAGCGCATATAGCAGTATAGCGACCGTTTCGTGCTACCTCCGACAGAACGCAGTCCTGTGTTCTTTCAACAAGGCAGATACAGGTGCAGACGGGTCATTCTATCATTGATGATTCCGTGTTATATGAAAGAGATTAGCGTGGTAAAAACTGGTTTACTTCGGTGAGGCAGAGCTAAGTACAGATCAGTCATTCCATCTCTGATTACTCTGTACTATTTGAAAATACTAACGTGATGACCGACTATTTTCTTTCGACGAAACATATAACTGATCGAGTTGTTTATTGGTGGAGAATCAGTGGTCTCGTCAGTTGAAAGAAACCACCATGATACAAACCGATTTCTTTCAATCCCACAGAGTCCAGAGCAGTTGCTGTATCTAACGTTAGTACAAACTGTTTGGCTTCAACAAGAAAAGGTACGATGAATCGTATCGCAACTGATGAAGTTTTAGTTGAAAGAAAGACTACTGTTGTAAAACAAAACCCTATTTGTGTGACAACACGATTCAGATGGCACAGCTGTCAGCAGGACGACATTCTTATTTTGGTGATCTATCATTAAATCATCAAATATTATTAACTGAAAGCAAACTCTCCTATACCGTCACAAGGTAAAAACAGTTGTTAATACAAGTGAGATTGCTTCTTAGAAAAAATATGAAAAAGTGCCCGTTTTAGTTTACAGTGTTCTTTTCGACTAATTGGTGAAGACCCAATAGACCCAATATGTGCCCTGCTTCGTTTTTACAGCGTAGCCCCCATTTATTTTTGTTAGGTACGACTCTGTTATCTGGACTACAGAGAGATGATTGCCATAATGGCCTTACGATTATGATTGTTCAGGGTTTGTTGTACATGTTAGCGCATGTTTAACAAAGTGAATCCTGTGAAATAAAGTATGGATACTGTTGATTTTCCATACAAATCTTGGATCACTGAACTGCTGAATATATCTAGTGGAGATTTTATTTTCAGAAATAGTTGTTAGGTCTGTACGCAACCCGTGTGGTAGAATAAGAGGTCGTCAATAAAGCACTTGCCCTAAAAATAGTTTATTAAGTTTTGATTACTACACATGCCTCCTCTATGTAGACCACGTGTGTTACATTGATCTTTAAACTGAACCGTATATTAGAAGCAGTTAATATATAGGAGTTTAAATATTGTGTATGTTTTACACAGGGAAATTTAAGATAGAATTTAAAGATTCTTGACAGATGGTCGGGATAAGTTGGCATTTTGGTGTATTCTGTAATATTTATTGTTTGACCAAAAATAATGTTGGGTGGTCGGGTCCATTGGGCCCCCGCCTGAATCCGCGCCTGGTCTATTTCGCATTTGCATAATAATTAACAGGAAAATATCAGGTTAACCCAGGTTTAATTTAACTACGCTTTGAAAAACTGGACCATGGTATGTACGAGCCGATATGTTCTATCAGCGAATATTATACGTTATTTTGTACGTTTCACCCTCTCTTCCCATCCCATTTGGGTGTACGTACTTTAAGAACAACCCTTCGTGTGTTAACGTCAGATGACAAATGTAAATAAAACAAGCAGTGAAAAAAACATTGTTTCATGTACTGCCAACCGATGTGCTAAAAATGTTTGTTCTTCCCATTTTTATAAGTTAGTATTGTGTGTGACAATCTGTTTTGGGGCATATATGATATATTATGCAGGTAAAATATGATGATTGGCATTTACGTCACTTCTGTAATTTTAGCGCCTGCTACGCATTGGCTACGTCCAATGTGTGTGTTCAGACGCCATATTAATGTAGACGATAGTTGCAAGAAGAAGACATAGTTTAATGTAACTGAAAAGTTGTGCAATGGAGAATATTAATAGCAGGCATGCCTATCGTTGACGACAAATGAATTGCTTTACATATATGAATGGTTTTGTTAAAAGAATCCTTTCAGAATTCGCCTATATTGAGAAAGTATTAAAAACCATTAAAAAAACCCTATTAAAAATGATAAATCTAAAACTATAGGCATCCCCAGGTGAGCGTGCGTGAATGTTTGTTGCATAATAATCTATTGTCGATGGATGGCAACATTACAGTTGTCTGCGTCTATTTTACGGGGCATGATGTAGCTCAATGGTAAAGCAGTCGTCTGAGTTGCAACGAGTTGTAGGAATTACCCCCTCCTATGGACTAATATATCTTCCCTTCCCAAACAGTGCTCATGAAAAGGTAAATCAAGGTCCATGGTATGTTCTTTCCTGTCTGAAGGAATCTACGTGCAAAATACCTCATGCTACTTTTCGGAATCGGTAGCCTGTATGACGGCAGCAGGTTTCCACACTGGACCGAGTGTCGAAATAAACACATATAAGACTCCAAGTAGTCTTAATGTGTAACGTGCTGAGATGTCATTAAACATATTTTCCTTTCATTTCGTTTTGCGGTTCGATATACCATGTTTTCGGTTATTGTTATAGTGGTTGAAAATGAATATCAAAGTGTTAAGCTGAATTTGTATGAAGTGCCTGAAAAAAATATTTCTGTTTCGTAGTCTTCTATGACAAAACTACCTCTCTGCTGAGATAAATATGCTGGTCAAACTTTGTGTTTTATTAATGTGTTGTTTGTGGGGGGTTTTGTTTACAATCAATTTCAGTATTTCTTTCTGCATTGCTTAAGTATTCCGTTAGATACTTTCAAACCATATGCGATATGTACGTTAGTATTCTTGCTTGTTCTGTATTGAATGATTGCAACAAGTTTGTTTTCATATCATCACGTGGATTATATAATTTCTGATAACTTTTCTTCATGCAGGTATGCTAGTTATGAGTCATTCAGATTGTTTGATTAATGTTCAAAGGCAAAACGAAACAAAACAAAATAAAAAACACAACAAATACCAATAGAAAAATAGCTGAAAGGTATATATTGGTATAACTAAATATATAAATATTGATTTGTTTTTCTCTCTTTGTTTTTGTTGTAAACTGGAGAGAGAGAGAGAGAGAGAGAGAGAGAGAGAGAGAGAGAGAGAGAGAGAGAGAGAGAGAGAGAGAGAGAGAGAAGAAAAGAGATGTACCGTAAATACTTGATCATTGACCGGGTCTGATCAAATAGAAGCCAGGATCTTGTCCTAGATTTGTGCAACAAAACAAAAACAAATAACAAACGCTGGCTTGTAACTGAGTATTTACGGTATAACTTTGGAATGGCGTTGGTTGTCCATTATGTGTGTTTTAATGTGTACCTGTACCTGTGTATGTCACGATGTTCCTGTACATGAACGAGTGGTGCTGATGTCCGTCAAGGTCTACACCGAGATGCATGTGTGCACCGATACAAACACATATCACTTTTGAGAAAATAAAATCTTTTAAATCTTACTCTCCATCGTTGTTCATATTCTTTAGATGTAACCAGAGGTGGGATGTATGCCACCTCCAACCTAATTACCATACATCACACACATAACGCACCTGTAACATAACACACACAACATAATACACACAACACAACACAACACATGCACACATTTACACACACTTCAACATGTACCTCCTACCCCCTACTTCATATTGGCCTATATCGTTCCTATGTAGGGTAAGGTGGGGTAAAACGCCCCCCCCCCCCCCCCCCCATAAGGAATGGAAAGGTGCAATCCACCAGGTAACACATGGATACGGATCACATTAATACAAGGTAATTTCACACGGGAGATGAGGGATATCGTTAAAACCATTAGTGAGTAATTGGCCTATTTTTGAATTTGAGCCAAATGGGCGTTTTGACCCGCGACTGGGGTGGGCGTTTTGACCTTCCCAAACGAGAATCCACTATACAAGACAATTACTTATTTACTGAACTTTAAAAGCTTATACTTTCGTATAAAATGAACGTTCTTCACCAAAACATAATAAAACGATCGATTATAGTTCCTGTAGGAGGCTATCCATCGTTACTTTTCGATGGTCCATTTGAATTCTTAAGTCGTCGTCCGACTCACAAATCTGACAAATCTATTGAGCATCGCCTTTTGTGCAATCTTCATGCGACCATTTGCGGCACACAGGACATTGCACCCACTGTTCAGCAGGGCAGTTATTGGAGAACGGATCTCCGCAAAATAGGCATGGCCAGTTTCCATCGTCAGAAGAGTCGGCATGAGCATCTTTTTTGTGACTTGTTTTGGACGCTTGACGGATGCTAGAAGTTTCTCTGTATAGGGTGAAGCCGTCAATATCTCAGCTTTATCAGCTTTCCGTTTGCGAGCACGCTTTTGAATGGATTTTGGTTTGGCGTACAGTGATGCCAAGATCTGCTTGGGGATGGATAGTGAACTTTGATTGGAAGTGGAAGGCAGTGGAACATTGTTGTTGACGTATATATATATATATATATATATATATATATATATATATATATATATATATATACTAAAGCAGACATTGGACGTTTTCACTTCTTTATTTTACGAGTATTATAATCAACAAATTCAAATAAATATTCTTTCGTATGGAAAGGGTAAAGTTAGTTTATTTTGTTTCATGACATCAATGTTAGAGCATATTGATTTATTAATCATCGGCTATTGGATGTCAAACATTTGGTAATTTTGACATAAAATCTTAGAGATGAAACGGGTATATGTGAAGGAGGAGGGTATTGGGGGTCGAAACACTTACCTGCCCAAGCTAAACAAAATTGAAATATATTGTCTGGGGGAGCATGACGCCATATGAACTTCGCTCAACACAGTCTGTAACCCCCAACACCGCTAAAATCCCTGCACACGCGCCTTGGAAAGGATCGTTTATGTGCACCATCCCACAGACAGGATATCACATACCATGGCCTTTTATATACCAGTCATGGCGCACTGGCTCGAACGAGCCCGCCGATGGGGATTGATCCTAGACCGACCGCGCAATTTAAAAAAACTCCACCTTTTCAGGTCTATGTAATGAATAGAAATAACATAGAGTCTTGATAAATGATACGTAAATCGAATACACCGACCTCTTCCTCTCCCCCAGAGCGTTACATAATTATTGACACCCCTTACATGTAACGCGTATGCCAGCCGATGGCCATTGTTAAAATTTCAAGGCAAATCCCCCACCGACCTCTGGAAAGGTGTTGTACCATATCTCTATGGATATAAATATGTTTTGGAGATATGAGACGACCCCTCAATCAAGACAGTTAAATTTGTTCAAAATCACGTGAGAAGCTCAGCGCCTGCGCAAATCACGTAAAGTCCCAGTTCTACTGGCGTCCCGCTAAATGAAGAAAAACAAAGCTGGCCATTGAGTTTGTAGTTGACCTAGATAATGTAGATAAGCGAGCATTGCCAAACTATAGCGATGTGGTGGACCTTATATGTACCAAACAGAACTGGATCATCCATTCTAAATGCTTAAATAATAAAAATATTTCAGGGACTGCAGCTTTAATTGGATATAAGCATGATATATAGTCAAAATGGTAAGGAAAATAAATTACTAACAATTCCATCCTGACAGCCAGGCCTCGCGGCTAGCGTGCGTGTCGAGGACTAAGTGTATTAACCTTAATTGGATATGTGTACGGTGAAAAATTGACAACCCTGGAGGTATTCGGCAGACACATAGACAGCTTCAAGTAATCACAATGAAGAGGTCCGACAATCGACTAGTTTTGATGAACCCGTTAGGGGTTTCCCTTGTTACAGGGTGAATAACACAAAATCAAATCCCATAGAAGACAATGATAACAAGACTAAATCTACAATACTGCAATCCCTCACCTTTAAAACAAATCATATAAAATTATTGTTGTGGGTGTTACTAGTTTCGGATATAAGCAAGGACGGATCCAGGAAATATGTTGACGGGGAGACTAACGGGAAAAAGGCATACGGACTAACTCGTTAAAAGGGCATCTCAATGGGGAAAAAAAAGAGGAAAAAAAGGAGGCAATTGAATATTTTTAGAGGGGCCAGATCCCCTGGTTCCTCCTTGGATTCGCCTCTGATAGGTGGGAGCGTCTTTAACTACCCTTGATGCTCACCCCAAAAATTGTTATCCTAATGTACAATAGAATCTGAGACAATGATACTAGTTGAAATAAAATTACAGGAGTTTGTTGGATGTATGAAACGTTATGGTAAATCTTGTTGATTGTTTGTTTTTGTTTAACGACACCACTAGCTAGAACACATTAATTTATTAATCATCGGCTATTGGATGTCAAACATTTGGTAGTAATATTGACATATAGTGTAACAGATGAACCCCGCAAGGGATCTTTTATATGCACCATTCCACAGACAGGATAGCACATACCACGGCCTTGACATACCAGTGGTGGTGCACTGGCTAGAACCAGAAATAGCACAATGGGCTCACCGACGGGGATCAATTCCAAACCGACCGTAAAATCAAGCGAGCTCTTTACAACTGGGCAACGTCCTGCCCAAGTCACCAATGGCAGTATATGTATATGCTAATTTTAATGTTAGGGGCAACTCGAACTTTGATCCCGGTCAGATACTATTTGATATACTGCTTCTTATATAACAATGAAATACATTACATATATACCAGTGGCATGCACTGGTGCGCGCGCCCACACACACACAAAATCCAACTCATACATACACGCATGCGCGCACGCACACACTACATTACATTACATTACACAACACACACACACATACACACACACACACACACACTATATTACATTACACACACTACATTACATTACACAACACACACACACTATATTACATTACATTACACATACTACATTATATTACACAACACACACACGCACACGCACGCACACGAACACACTATATTACATTACTCACACAACATTACATCACACACACACACATACACACACACACACACACACACACACACACACACACACCGTATTACCTATATATCTCATTACGCCGTGTAGATGGGTATGTCTGTGATAAGATTGCGACGCTGCTGTTATCAGTGTTACAATGAGGACGAAGTTAAACCGGTGAACAAAGGGCGAGTTGATGTCACTGCTGACACACGTCATCTAGGTGACTGTCCACGTCTGCACGGATGATGATGATGATGACAACAACGATGTCTGCACGGCAGTGGACACGAAGATGTTCGACTACGACACTGGAGAAAAACATGATTGTCAGGTATAGAGTATACCATCGATTATTAATATTAACTTTCTTATTAACTACTTTAATTTATTAGTGATATTTATTGTTATAGGATGATATTAAAGTATAATACCTATCATATTCATATTTAAATTAAGAAAATGAATCGAACGGAGGCTAAACCAGAGCCTTACCTGTCGGCGAGGAGGGGAAGGGGGGAGGGGCGTATGGAGGGTGGTATGTGACATACAACAAAAGGGCCCTTTTTAATTTAAACCTGCATTTTTGTCTAGCTGAAGAAGACATTATATTATTGTGCTCTAATTCTGTGTTGTTGTTGTCGTTGTTGGTGTTGTTGTTGTTGTATTCGTTGCCCCTTAGATAATTTAAGCTAGGTATGGCCCTATAAGCAATACTGATTGCATTTGTCAACAAGCATACTGTAAGTTATGTGTAAATGATAGGCCTAATTGCTGTACAGATTGTCAGATCGTATAAATCAATTGGTCTAATAATGAGGGTGGTTAATACTGATATTTCCTGAATCTCTGTTCAGTGAAAGGTACATATCCAGTTCGTTGCCCTGTGCTATTTATTTCGAGTGACATTTGAATATCATGATATTCATTCAGTTACTTTGCGCATAATTTTTATACATTCGGATTAAGCTTAAACTCGCTTAAATGTATTTGAACAACATAAGAGACTTTTAACGTTTTAGATAGGCCCTATAGTAAATTGTAAGTCTGTAAAAATATGTGACCTCTTTAAAGCAGAAAAATAATAATTCACGAGGTGCCATTAAGCGGCATTCTATCTTTAAAATAGGCCTACCTAAACGTTTACGTCTTTGATAAACATAAGTGCGTTAAAGTTTTAGCTTTTGTAAATTTGAAATGTCTGTCGAGTCGCATAATCACTTTTCAGCCGAAAGGTCACCAGATAGTAGGCCTACCTACTAATCGGCAATTTGTCCTAAGAAACATTTTTAACTGCCTTGATTGACTACTTAATACCAGTTTGTTTGTATTTAATCAATGTTTTCGACAGATTGACAGAATGACGATCTCAACTGACACCATCCATTGACAAAACAACAACGCTGCAAATTGATTCCAGAAATGCTTTCCGAGAAGACTGTACAAAACATGTCGGACACACTGACCCTCAACGTCACTCTGACGTCGGCAGATTATGCGTACATTGCCATAGTCAACGTGACGTCCCTTCTTTCCATGATGGGCAACCTCGCCGTGATCGGCTGGTACACCATGTACAAGGACGTCAGAACTCATGGACGACGAATGATCATGTTCCTGTGCGTGGCCAACTTCGTCTGCAACTTCGGGGGCATCTTACAGGTGGCAACGTACTTCAAAAGCGTCACGTACTTGGAGGAGCGGGGCGTCCTCTGTGAGACGGCGTCGATGTTCACCATCTACGGCAGCGTCAGCAGCTTCTTGTGGGTGGACTGCGTGGCCTTCTACGTGTTCATGTGTGTCACTCTGAGACTGATCACCGTCGTCAACAGACTTGACTGGCTCTTCCACGTCTTCAGCTGGGGAATGCCTGGTATGTTCAGATGGTTCAAACTTAGCCCGAGTAGGCCTACTCTAACCGTGAGAGAGCAAGACGGACATTTCAACATTAATGAGAGCGTTATAACTCATGTCCGCCTTGCTCTCTTACGGTCAGAGTACTCGGGCTAGTTCAAAACTGTGCAAACGTCTTTCAAATACCTGGAAGCATATAGAATTAAATTAAAGTTATAGTCTTTGACATAGCTAGTCGCACAATGGTACTACAAAATGACAATCAAGAATCTTGGTTTTATCACAATAAAGAAGGAATATTTCTTTAAAGGGACATTCCTGAGTTTGCTGCATTGTAAGATGTTGCCGACTAATAAAATATTTATACGATTAAACTTACATATTTAATATATTTTCTTGTTTAGAATATCAGTGTCTGCATATTCAATTTGTTTCTGGTCGTCTTAATATTTGTAAGAAACCCGAACTGGATTTCGTCTTCAAATAATTTCGTACGTACGAAACAAAATTATTTTAGGAAATAAAATGAAATTTAACTCAGTACAAATATTAGAACGATCAGAAACATGTTTAATATGCAGCCACTAATATTTTATGCAGAAAAATATATTTGATATTTAATGTCCCTTTAACGACGCATCGATGCCTTTTAAACTACGGTTATTTGATGTTTAATATACGGTTATCTCGACGCTATGTTAAGTAAGAGGGGAACCTACCGCCACTATATAAGTTACTCCTACCGAAAAGCAAAAATTAAGGGATCTTTTTGTATGCATTTTCTATAGGCAAGACAGGACATACCACTATCTTTGACGTATCAGTTGGGGTCATGTATGATCTTCAGACGTGTGGTAATTTGTAGAACGGCTGTTTGGTTGTATTAGTATTCATTGCACTGCTGTGGTACCAAGTGTACTCATCATCCGCGATACACCAAGTATGTCACATTTCAGTAACATAACCTACGTCACATGACAGTGGCATGACACTAATATGACCCACGTCACATGGCAGTGTTATGACGCCAATATGGTCTACGTCACTTGAAAGCATCGTGACGCTAACATGACCTACGTCACGTGACAGCGTCATTTGACATCGTCATGGCGCTAATATGACCTACGTCACTTGACAGCGTCATGATATTAACACTGACCTACGAAGGATTCATTCCATGATGAGTGAAAGTTCTTTGGTGTAGATAATTGCAGGACCAGTGCGAGAAAGTTGATTTAAAGGTGGACTGGAGGATCTGGTTTGTACTGGTTTAATGTGGATATAGATACAACCAAGGATACCAAAAGCCTATGCTAATACTAATAGATATAGTTTTTCTTTTAAACGTGATATGGTTAAAATCGTTATTAGATTAGATTTCCAATTTAATATTGATATTTTATATTGTATAGCTATGTTCACTCTGTTTTCTTGGACGTCCAATAGTATAATATTGTTATTTCAGTTATTGTCACTTTGTGTTCTGGGGCACCCAATAGGTTAACATTGCTATTTCAGCAATTATTATTCTTTTCTGAGGTGTCCAATACGTTAATCTTGTAACTTCAGCTATTATTACTCTGTGTGCTGGTGCGTCCGACGTGTTTGGGTACGACGACGACGACGTCAGACACCGACGTCATGCCACCCCGTGCTGGATCAGCGATCGCGTGGACAACCAGATGGAGTGGTATTACGTCACTATTGAAGGCTGGGCCGTCCTCACATACGTCTTTGGCGGCATTCTCTACATCGTCATCACCATCACTGTCCAGTGCCAGGTAACGTTCATACAACTCTATTGAATTTTTAGTGAAACTTTGAAATATCCTTAGAAAGCCACCATTTTTATCCCTATGCCTTTATCTGCATAGGCGTACGGCCTCTCATTTTTGTAGGGGTGGGGGGGGGGGGGGGGGGAGGCTGGCTGGTTTTTGCCCGAATTAAACGAAAATGCCCGAATCTGGATAACAACATTTATTCATATTAGCATTACTACCAAACAGCTAAATAGGGTTGTGAACGAATCACTACGCATTTTACACAACTTACAACTAATTTTGTAGGTAGAATGATTGAAATAAATGGTAGAAAGGTGTCAGGTTAGCACATTTTGCCCGAATATCTCAATAATTTTTGCCCGAATTGGATGTTTTGCTTATAACTGATAACCAACAGCCGACGTAGGCTTCTATTTTCCCATGTCGGGGGTGTTGTTAAATATTTATTCATTCTTTTAAGCCTAATGAAACAGCTATAAAACAATAAAAATGGCATATATAATTTAAAACAAAACAGAATATACATAAAGATATGAGGAATAATATATCATCGCTGATGAAAAAGGAATGTTGCACAACATTAAACAAAAACAAAATCGAGTTTAGCCATCTTTATTCCAGTGAGTTCTGCCCTGTGCTAGTTATGATTTAGGAAACTAAGTGGCAGTCTTCTTTGAGCGGTCGAAGACGGATTATTGTCCAGTAAAAGATCTCCTTGGGTATGGCTTACCTCCTATACACGAGTTAAATCAACCATTATTTTAACAAAAATCCATTCGACTCTGCATTGTGCTGAGATGTTTTTGATTAGGGATAACGATTTTTGTCGTTCAGATTAAATTTAAATTTTCAACTTTTCTTTTATCAAAGGTCGCTTTGAACCTATTTGTAATAATCAAGTTACAAACTCTTTTGAATTTTGATGATAGATAATCGCTTATTTTGCTGTTGAAGTCAAACAATTTACTAGCACTCATGCGTTGTTTACTGTTTTCAGAAGGGTCGCGTCAGACAACGACACGTGGACAAGGAATACGTCATCGAGGACATGGCCATCTCGACGGCCAATAAGCAGCTGCGATTCATCCCCGCCATCTTCATCGCCCTGCGAATGTGGGGGACCATGCACCTGATGGTCTTTAAATACGGACCAATGGTTTCCAGCCGACTAGCAGACTGGCTGCTCATCGTAAAGGTTCGTACTTTTAAAACTCAATATATATGCACACACAAACCTGGTGTTCACAACAGTACACTATTAAATTGCTCTTATCTCATTTGAATAAATGAACCTGAAAGTAGGGGTGGGACGTTTTAAGTCAATCGGTCCAAAAGAAATGTGATTTCTTAAAATTCTTACAAGATATTACAAATCCATTGCGTGCGTATTAAATGTTTAAAACACAAAACAACCCCCTCCCCTCCTCCCACACGCACACGTTATTGCTGCTCCAGATTCAAATAAAAGCAGTCTGTCTATGCCAAGGGTGGGAATGCTTAAACCTTAAATGGGCATGGACAGGGCACTATTGTTTGGTTTGGTTTGGTTTGGTGCAATCTACATGCTAAAAAGATGACAAACAAAATAGTTACAATATCTTGGATTTTTAACGGGAGTAGTGGTGAGTTTAGAATATTCAAGTCTTAGAAGAATGTCTGTTGAGAGTAAGCATTTACAAATGCAAGGATGGTAAGATGCTTAGTGTCTGTTTAGTTTAGAAATACCTAATACAGTCGTTTTCTTTTATTAACAGGGATTTGGCGACAACGCTCTAGGTATAGCAAACTGTGTCATCTTTCTTCTTGCCACAAAGCCTCTCCGTCAACGTCTGGTGAAGAATTTCCGCAAAAACATTACTTCCTGCACATCGTGGTGCAGACGAAACAAACCCAACGAAAGCTGGAAACCTTCTGTTATATTTCGCAAGATAAAAACAAGAAAACACAATGCGCTGGACATTTCAGAAATTTCCTTGGACTTTCCAGATCAAGATGAAATGCTGGAGGACGAGATCGTGTTTGAGAGGGATTGATTCTCCGAACCAAGTCACTGGAGGAAACACTTAAAAGGACATTCCTGACTTTGCTGCAATGTTTAAGATGTCATCGACTAACAGAGACTTGTTAACGATTGTAATTACTTATCAAATATATTTTTCTGCATGAAATATTAGTGGGTGTATATTAAACGTGTTTCTGATCGTTCTATTTGTACTGGGTTTAATTTCATTTTATTTCCTAATTTATTTTTTCGTACGTACGAAATTATTTTGAAGACAAAATCCAGTTTGACCTTCTTACAAATATTAAGACGACCAGAAACACATTGAATATACAGACACTGATATTCTAAAAAAAGAAAATATATTTAATATGTAAGCTTAATCGTAGAAATGTTTTATTAGTCGCAAACATCTTACAATGCAGCAAACTCCGGAATGTCCCTTTAAAATACACACACTGCTATAAACGCATATGCAGGTTTTTCTAGGGAGGAGGCGCACCTTTCTGAAACGATGCCTACAGTGTTTGAAAAGAGACTGACATGCGCTATATCATTTGTACAAAAAAAAAAAAAAAAAAAAAAAAAGTGTTATATTCGTCCATTCAACACTGGGTTTTCAGCGATTTTTCATGTTCCGAGAAAAGTGTACGCAACACTCGGATCCGTACCTGCACTAACATTTTATTTTGTGTTTCATCTTCTTTGAAAAGGGTCGATTGTGGACAAAAAAGTTGATTATGCTGCGCAACCAACATACAATCCTTTATATATAACGAAGGACGATTTGTAATGTGCAATTTCTTGACATCTATTTATAATTGTGCAACATCATGGAAATTAAGTGGAAACAACACTTCACTGACAAATTGTGTTCTTTAAATGATATTAATTCACTTGGATGAAAACTATTTGAAAACAGAACATCATTTTAATAGGAGTTGAACGTGGTATTTTTTCCTTAGTGCTATATACTTTTTCACCGTTAACATGAATACATTGGATATATATATATATATATATATATATATGAAAGTTTATCAAACACACTGCATGGACGTTCTTGCAGAAGGAATGATGAAAATGACGACTTTCTGTGAAATGAAATGTTGACCTGTGCTAATATGGGAATTCATGTGTGATATGATTTATTTATTTTTTACCGTACCACGTGACCATAACTGCTTATGAAAAATAAAGATTTCGTAGAAATGTTTCACCTACCATAAAAGTATTCAATGCATTTCAGAATATGTTTATAAAATTATAATTTCAATAAAAAAAATTGTACCGACATGAAGCAACTTTAAACCAAGTTTAACTGATCTAAGAATTCCAGTTTGTGAGAAATGGATAAACATGAAAACTTAACATTGAGTATTTTAATTAAAATAATAATAACCAAAATACGTTAACATGTATTAAGACAAACAAACTATAAACCAAGTTTTACTGGTCTGGGACTTGCAGTTTTCCAGAAATGGACCTAAATAAGAAAGGTTATGAGAGCTAAACACAAAAGTTGAGGCTATAACTGTTGATTTCATAAGGTAAAAGGCATGTCAGATCTTTGTTATAGCTATACAATTCACGTAATATACATATATAAAACTGTACTCTTTATATTTGTTATCTCTACATAAAGGGACTAATAAAGCTGTTCTGTTATACATTCAGTTCTAATTTGCTAACACACTGAATTGTAAAATAGCACAAACTCTTTTCCTTGTGTCACATTTTATTCAAATAAATATAAAATACAAATACTGAAATAAGATCACTCTATGCTATAATATGAAGACAATCGCACAATTATGCAACAAGATGGCAACTGTAATAGTATACCAGTCTAAGTTTTATTATCAAATATTTCTATAACTACCTGTATTTGCAGTCATTATTGCACAAAGTTGTTTTGACAGTACTCATTTGACGATGTGATAGTACATAAATCTGTCAAAAATAATACACTCAGTATAACTTAAGTAAGGTTTGTGTTTTTTAAAATGAAATAAGGCAAATGCATAACAGACACATAATACTGATCAGTTTGGACTAGCGGTGACAATGTGATAGCATGTTTACAAACATAACTGGCTGTATGTATTTTTTTAGTAGGCGGCAGACAGTGATTTGTGGCAAGTTACTATGATGACATCACTGCCACCAACTTTTCATGCTTATGATAACTGTAAATCGTAATGCACTTCACAGATATGTAGCCATCTACTATTCTTCAACAGCATATTACTTTGAAAGATAATGAACACCCAGGGCATACCTTTATTAAAACTTTGTCTGCCAAATTCACAAACTTTCAGGGTACAATAATAAAACATTTTCTAATCTTCACAATATTATATTAGTTATATTAGATGCTACATTTTAAAATAAAACATGTGGCAAATACATCTAAAAAAAATATTCTTAAGGATAAAACACATTTTAACATTTACAATCTGCATTGTTCCTGCAAATCATCACAACCAAGAATCGCGGCTAGCTTGCCACTTGACAAATTTGTCAATTGCGAATTTTAAGAACAATTGGCATATTATATTTTCATTTGGTGAAAAAAAGAAGTGTAATCATTGATATTTTGTTGAAAAAAATAACTATAAATTTCTTTTTTTAAAAATAATTTGCGAAATTTTCTGATCACCCAGAGCTATCCCTTAAGAATGTTGCTACAATAAATAACCAGGTGGATGTCTATGAAAGGGCAAAATACTTGTAACTTTACCATGTAGTAATGTTGTTTTGTTTTGTTTTTTAATTTGGTTGTGTATTCATGAAAGCTATAGATTTATATGTAAAATACAATTTTACCACAAAAACGCACAATTATGTGCACACATCTACTGATCACCAGCAACCAACAAATCTCGTTTCAGCTTTTGCAACAAACAGACTGACATTTGTATTACAACTTACAAGTGAAAGATACTAGGTTTCATAGCACATCCGGTTTCTGCAACATATCCATTATCAAGTGACCACAATCATGTAAGCAGATTCTAACTGTATACCAACAACCAATAAGACTGGCACAATCAGTGAGCATTATCAGGTCTCTCCATCAATAACAGGTGCGGATCCAAAGGGGAGTCACAGAGTGGCACGCACACACACACACACACACCTTATTTCCCCTGCTAACATAAAAATAATAATAAAAGACTCTCTTTTACAAAGCCCTGGTTCCAAGGCTGGTTAATGTGTACTATCAGGATTGAGAGATAACAGTTCCATCACCTGTATGTTCTACAAGCATTGAGAGATCACAGCTCAATCACTAATTACTCTATATACTATAAAGCAATGTGAGATCACCAGGATGTGCTACGAGTGAGATCACAGTACTATTACCAGTATCACCAGTGTGTACTACGAGTGAGAGCTACAGGAACATCCTTTGAGTGAGATCACAGTACTATCACCAGTGCGTACTATCACCAGTGTGTCTCTTCATCAGCATGTACTATCACCATTATCACCTGTGTGTACTATCACCAGTGTGTACTATCACCAGTGTGTACTATCACCAGTGTGTACTATCACTAGTGTGTACTATCACCAGTGTGTACTACGTGTGGGAGCTACAGGCAGCTGGAAGTCTCCCATGTGAGACTGTAACATCCTCTGAGTGAGGTTCAGCTTGTGGTAGAACTTGAGCACCTCAGGGTTGGCCCGCACACAGCTCTTGTCAAAGTCTATCACACGCAGGCCCTGCAGACTCCGGGCACGGGACAGAGCCACGTATGCCTGTCCAGACTCGAACACTCGCGACAGGGAGATCTCAACACAGTCAAGAGACATACCCTGAAAGAAATAATCAAACTGTTAATATGAAGTAAATCAAGCATAAATTTTAAGTTTTCAAATCAACTGTTCCAATATCAGTGTACAATTTTGAGGAGAGTCCGGGAGCCCGAGGCTCGCAAAATCATATAGGATTCTCTAGCTTGGCTAGCATACGAGCCCACATGGCTCTTAAACTTATTTCTACAAATTACATTGATTCTTTGAAATGACATAGTCAACATACATGGTTTTATGCAAAATATTTAGTGTATCATCTGTTCTACTGAAGACACGTAGTAGGGCTCACTGGGTTGGTGGCGGGCTCTCAAGAGTTGTAAACAGGGAGTCCTTATGACACTTAAATTTTTTAAACCAAAATCACACACTGAATATCATAATTGAACAAACAATAAATTTAGTATAACCTATTCAAACATTATTACAAGTTATGCAACTGATCAAACACACACCTCATTTTTTTTTTTAATTAACGTGTAAGGCCATGTCAGGATAAGCAATAAATTAATTTATTTATGATCTGACTTCATCTATGTTACAGCCATGACTAAACTTTGTTTAAATCATGACCTGACTGAATTTAAGTCATGAACTACTTTTCTTTAATTAAATGTGTATAAAACTGCATTGATGGAAGAAAAGGACATATACTTGTTAACTTTTGAAACAAACTATGAAGGATGGAAAACAGCTTGACTAATCTAACATTAGTTACCTGGCTCTTATGAATGGAGATAGCCCAGGCGAGTTTCAGTGGGATCTGCTTCCTCATCAAACACAGGCCACTCCCGGCCTTCATGGCCCAGCGGACCGGCTTGATCACCTCTTCCACACCGCAAACAAACTTCACAACCGGAAAACCTGAGATACAAACATAATGAGACAAGTATTCAATCAGCTTAAACTCCATAACTTAAAGTCGATGACTAGTTTTCTGTTTAAAATGCAGTTTTGCTACTACACACATGAAGGAACAGATAATTTGAATGAACTAATGTTTAAGGACACCTTATTTGTCATCATATGTCAGCTATTGGGTGTCAAACTAAGGTAAATAAGTAATTGAAATGATAATTAACATCAATATAAAAATTCAAAAGTGAAATTAAAACAGTGTAAAGAGCTGTGGAAATTTTAAAATTGATAAATGTAAGTTGTAAGTGATAAGTTCCGTAATACATTGCCTAAAATTAACTTATTATGTAGCCGCACTTATAAACCACTTGGGGAGGGACGTACCTCAGTAGTAAAGTGCTTACTTGATTCGCAGTCAGTTTGGGATCGATCCCCATCGGTGGGCCCATTGGGCTATTTTTCATTCCAGCCAGTACACCATGACTGGTACATCAAAGGCCATGGTATGTACTACCCTGTGGGATGGTGCATATAAAAGATCCCTTGCTGCTAATCGAAAAGAGTAGCCTATGAAGTGTTGACAGCTGGGTTTTTCTCTCAATATCTGTCTGGTCCTTAACCATATGTCTGACGCCATATAACGTAAATAAAATGTGTTGAGTGTGTCGTTAAATAAAATATTTACTTTCTTATAAACCACTTTTTTATACTTCGTTAGAAGAGTTTTCAACACAGGATTTATCATCAGAAAATCAAAACACATATCACCAGAGTACTAGCAGTTGCTGCATGTCATATGTAATTCTAGCCGTCAAATGAAACATTGTCAAGTACAGCAGGCCACAGAGTAAATATTTAATGAAAAATTAATCAAATGTTACCTCAATACCAGAATATAAATTAAGCTAAATAATCATGGATCAAAGGGACTGGTTATGAGGTGTAAATGTTTTTGTATCTCAATATGTATTTTATATTGGTTTCATACGGTTGTATTTCCCTAATTTTTAAGTAACTTAGCTTCTGTATATTCACCTTCATTGCCTTGTTCAAACCCAGTAATAACTCCTCTAGCGCCATTGACCAATCCTTTCTGAACATCCAGGTTTTTTGCCAGTATTACCTGCAACAACATTACAATTGTGAATCCACATTTCAGGCTGCTTTCAGACTATAATAAAAACAAATTCTTCAATTCCAGTCATCTTTTTTGAAAGGACAAGCCAATTTGGCTGATTACCTCCATTAGATAACACCCACAATGTGGCTAATAAACTTAATTAAGTCACACTAATAGAATATAAAATTAGCATTTCAGTCTGTCCCAAGTTAAATGCAGTCGCACACATAATTTGCTATTTTATCGTTAATCTGAAATAAAATGTTAAGACAACTTGATATTTTATTCATCATTCAATATTATTTATTATTTTTTAAATCCATTTGAAAATGAACTATGCTAAGAAATTACTTGATATCTGATATTTTCTTTTTAAGAAAAATAACTTGCCTGTGCTCCACTCTTCAAAACTAAATGACCTTTTACGGGACATAAATTATCGAGTTGCTTGGTGTAAACACTGTCAGAGTCTGTCGCAACAAAGGTATGTGTTTCACCTGCAATTAGAGCTAAATATATATACTCTCAAAGGAAAAATATGCATATGGCTTTATGAGATGAAATGAACTATTGTTTACATAATGAAATAAGATAACATGACAGTATAACAACACAAAGACACAAAGATGTTAAATGTGAATCTGCTTTCTAAATATCAATATTCCATGAATGTGAAAAAAAGTCAAGATCACCAAATATCAGCAAAAAAGAAAAGGTAATAGTCCCAATATCACTTTCATTACTAGACCTAAAGGAACATGAAAACAAAAAAAGAAAACAAAATGTCGTGGCCACAATACTAAACTAATCTGACTGATTAAAACTTATTTACGTGTCCATATACCATGAAGATTTCGAACACGCCTGTCCCGGGCTTAACCTCTGACATCGCCAGTGACTAAGTCCAGGCCAGGAAGGGGGGGGGGGGGGGGGGGGAATTTGAGGTGGGCGGAAACTGGAATAAAAATTTAGAAGTTAGGTCAAAGACCTAAAGCCAAAATGTGAAAGAATCAATGACGGTTTAATGACACATCAGCAAACAAATACACATCAACTACTTGGTGTCAAACAAAGGTAAGTATGATGTGTTAGTCTTATTGGATGGTGTGACCCAAATATTCCTCTTCTTTTCTTACCTGAATGTACATATGAGAACCGAACATTTATAAATTACTGCACCAAATTCAAAGCTCTTTAACCTTTTGACTACTGGATTAATTTTTGACAAAAAACAAGTTGAGTGGGTACAAGTTTATAATTTTTACTCACATATATTCACTTAAATGTTTTATAAATACATAAAATAAAGTTCATATTTGAATCGGTAAGTATTATTTTAGTGTATTTTTCTAATTTTTATGATATTTTAGATCATTTAATATTGATCAAAATTAGGCAAAAAATTTAAAAAGTAGCATTTACTTACAGGCATTTTGTGGTCAGCTGTCCAGTATTTATGTCCATTATTCCCAATCAACAGTGGCTTTCTGACCAGAATTGTTTTTAAAAAATGAACTACAATTCATATCCCAATATTTGGTCAAACGATAAAATTTATTATCAAATTAGCTGTCACAATTAGCTATTGATTGCTGAAAATGACCGCAATGTGCCGCCATTGTTGTTAAGTGAAAATACTTGCCAAAAACCACTTTTTTAACTCAAAATTCCAAGGTATTTTCCATTGAAAAACTGAAATCTAACGACACAGGAAGCTAAGCTGTCTTCCGTTTTCTGTTACTAAATCTTTTCTGGTGAGTGTCATGTGCAAAACGGCGGGAAATTTTAATTGGGGAATGCACTGTATACAGTGTACAGTATGTCGACTGGCGAGACATCGGGCGAGATATCTCGCCTACAGTAGTCAGAAGGTTAATCAATATAATGACTATGTTGAAATAGACACACATAACTAAGAGAAGAACATAAATATAATGACCGGTAAGTTTGTGTAGGTGATGTTTGTTTATCTCCTCCACATCTTCCTTGTGGGTGCACAGCCGCGTTGCCTGGATACCGTTCCTGTGAATCACGTTCTTCGCTGTGGCTTTTAGAGTGGTAACAACATGTTCAGGACATCTACAAAAACAAAACTTTACCTATAGATAGATAAAATCTACAATGATGTGTTCCACAAACTGATAATATATATCATGTGTGCAGGGGTGATCGTGGTCCAGACTAGGAAGCAACATTTCGGGAGGGGAGTCGTGTCAGCTCCCTGGGAGAACATATTTTTAAGAAAAGAATATTCGCTTGAACAAGGGAGGGGGGCAGTTTAACCCCCAAAACTCTCTTTGTACATGTTCCTGGTTGTATAAATATCATACATATCACCTGGCTTACAAGTTGTATATAACATTTGAGAGGTCAGGACCTCATTTCTGTAAACAATGTTGTTGGGTTGTTTTGGGGGGGTTTTCGGGGGAGGGTATTCAATGATGCACATGGCAAGTGGTCATTTATATTACCACTTGTGTGTTTTCAATTGTACATTTAGAGTGAAAGTGAGCCATATACAATTGAAAACATAGGCGTAATATACATGGTCTTCTGTGGGAACTCATTTAATATTTTCTCTATACTTCATGTCCAGTTATAGCTTAGAACAGTTTAATTCGTCATTCACCAAATTCCCAAATGTGAATTAATTAAAAGTGAAATGTTTCAATCGTAATCGATCATTGGAACATCACTATGTAGTTTACTGATAATTTTTTTAATGAGCACTACCTGCCATGCCGAATGTGCTGTAGAATGTCGATGAAGTGTTTGTCAGACTGTCGCCTCACTTCCTGAAGCTCCAGGTTTATCTGAATACACTTGTGCCAGGCACGACTCTGTCAAAACGGTCAAAAGATTAATGTAGCAAGACAAAATTTATCATTTTATATATTGTTCTACAAATACTCAGTGTCTGTACTTTCCCCAATACTAGTCATAAAAAAGAACCATTCTCAAATAAAAATAAATTTAGCTTTTTATCAAAAGTACAATTTTTCCTAACTCTAGAATGACTTGATATTAAATGAGGTTCAAGCAAGTCAGAAGAATTTTGTTTAAATATTGATTAACTGTAAATCTAGGTAAACGTGCTTATCAAGAACATAACAATGTTTCACAACATCATAGCACAATTAACTGAATTTATATAGTTAAATAAGACTGACACATTACATATAAAAAACTGACTCAATGAAACATTAAGTTGAACAATGACATTAGTTGTATCCAAAAATAACCCACAACCTTTTAAAATCTTATATTTTTGCATGCATATCTTCTAAAAAAACAAATAAAAGCATTGTTATAAATATAACAATATAAAAAAACCTGGAAGCAAAATTTCCGTTTTTTGTCGTCCTTGGTAACAGGAGGTAGCTGTAGAAAATCACCACACATGATGAGCTGTATGCCTCCAAAAGGTTCATCATTCTGCCTCACAACTCTACAAATTTAACAAACAGAATAGCATTGTTATAAATATAATTAAAATAAGCATAAATAGGTAGCAAAGGCTACGGTGACTCTGACTTCCTGTTCAGTTAAACATTTATAGTGTGAAAAGATAATATTGTCCTATGAACAATTTTTTTAATTTAAAAACTATAATAAATCACATGGGGGAAATGTTGTAAATATACAAAAAGAATAAATTACAAGATTGGGCTGCACAAAACAATACATTGTCAAGTGTTTTTCACAGGGTGGCCTAATGTCATAATATATGCTGTAAAGATACACCTTGCTAATGCATAGAAACTGTAGAGAGATTATCTTGACTGAGGTAAATAAATGTATAATCATTAAAAAAAAAAAAAAAATGTGTACAATTTTGTTTTTAAATGTATAACTAAATACATGTACAACATGTAATAAGTCAAATATAAATGGAAACTACTATAGGGTTTAATCAGGACCCTCAACATTATTAACAAATTGGTGAATTTAGTCAACGAATCTATACTCAAATACACATTTTTATTAGCCAAACAAAATTTAACAAAGCTGAAGCGCTAAGGTTAAAATAATTCTATTTATTTGATTTTTGAATGAGCTTTTTGGAAAATTAAATTTCAATTTGCATGATTTGTTGCTGAAACTCTGACACTGCACCTGGCAACTGTCTCCAGCTTGTCAAAGAACTCTCCATCGACCATGGAAATTTCGTCGATGATCAGGTGGTGACACTTCTTCCACTGTTGAGTGATCTGTGGCCGAGATGCCAGTTCAATACACTGCTGTATAGCAGCCTGGCCAGACCCTATTCCTGTACAAAATAAAACAATGCAAATGTCTTTCTTATTCAATATGTACAGGTGAAATCTGGTTCAGTGGTTTTAAAGTAGAATATCTTATGATTGAAATGTTTTATTTACCTCAAAAGCATGTACTTTACTACTTGTAAATAAAGTCAGGGCTTCTAGATTATGGTAGCCCCACTCCCATGGCTAGTAATATTCAATGTTGGACTAGTAAATAACTACCATTGCCATGCCTGATGGCTAGTGAATTTGTTTTGGTCAAATGCTGCATTTAAATCTATTTTGTAAATGTGAATATCCTACTCCTTCCCTACAATTTAAGGGTTTTTAATCTCTGTCTCCTTTGTTAGATGACATATCCAATTATTCCTATTTGTAAAATTGTATTTACTTAAAGTAGGGCTAGTGAATTTTTAATTATGGCTAGTATATTTGTTTAAATCACTGATCCCATGGCTAGTGAATTTTTATAACAATTCTAGAAGTCCTGATATTAAAGTTTAACTGATGTTTTATTTTCTGTTTTTACAATGAATGAATGAATAATGAAAGAAAGAAAGAATGATTGAATATAATATGTAACACTATGTTTAATTTGCTGTTTTTACAATGAATGAATGAATGAATGAATGAAAGAATGATTGAATATAATATGTAACACTATGTTTAATTTGCTGTTTTTACAATGAATGAATGAATGAATGAAAGAATGATTGAATATAATATGTAACACTATGTTTAATTTGCTGTTTTTACAATGAATGAATGAATGAATGAAAGAATGATTGAATATAATATGTAACACTATGTTTAATTTGCTGTTTTTACAATGAATGAATGAATGAAAGAATGATTGAATATATATATATATATATATATGTAACATTATGTTTAATTCGTGTATTAGTAATATACATACTGTAGGTATTTTGTATCAACATGTCGTCAGTGCATGCAAGGCTATATGTTAAACACTGATGGTAAATGAGTAGAACATACCAGCAAATGCATGTACAGTTGTCCCCCCTATCTGACAGGCAGCCACTCCAGTACTCGCTGTGGCAAATGTATGTTGAGGAGGCAGTGCACCTGAAAACAGAAAATTTAGTATTCTTAGTAACAGTGTTAACCACCAACAAGTATGTATAAATTATAAAAGGTACAGTACCATACTAACCTTCATTAATGCTTATTGAAATCATACTCATAACATGGAGGTAAAAAATTAATTACCGGTATTTCAATACTTATTGAATACAAGTTGAGATAACACAGTTTTTGCATAACCCATCATTACTACATGAATGAATTGATGCTAAATTTAATGTGTGAACGAAAATTGGGTTATACAAAACTAGATCTAAATTAAAATGTGAAAAATCAAAGCTACCGACGATAACTAAAAAGATATTGATGTGATGTGAAAGAACATCATATATATATATATTCTCAATGAAATCTCTTTGTTAATAAAAAGACCTGCTAAAAGGCACACATTTTAAAACTTACACAGTGCTTCTAGATTATGGTAGCCCACACACATGGCTAGTGATATTCAATGTTGGGCTAGTAAAACTACTATTGCCATGCCCGACAGCTAGTGAATTTTTTGTGTCAAATGTTGCAGTTAAGTCTATTTTGTAAAAAATTTATATAAATATCCTGACCCCAACCCCCCAATGTTAGTATTTTTAGCTCTATCTCCCTCTTTAGGTGACATATCTGATTATTACTACTATTTAATAAAATTGTTTTAACTTAAAAAGTAAAGTAGGGCTAGTAGATTTTTAATCGTGGCTAGTAATTTTTTAAAATCACTGATCCCATGGCTAGTGGATTTTTCTAGAAGCCCCGACTTACATGATCAGTAACATTATAGTAAAACAATGAAAAACTTTCCTTAACCATACAGTAGCTTGCAAGAGAAATCCTACTTGTATGCACATTCTCACCAATGATTCTTTTCATGAGGAAAGTCTTCCCAGTACCCGCACTTCCAGTGAAGAATATGTTCTTTCTCTGCAGCACTGCCTCTAAAACCGCTGTCTGTTCCTTATTCAAGACACTCAGAGACGGTTTCATATTCAACAAGGTTTCACTTCTCTGTTTCTTAAAAACAACCACAGACTGCGAAGAAGTCTGGTTTACCACTTCAGTGTCAACTGTCCGTTTTCTTTTGATTCCTCCCTTTGAAATTACCGGAGGAACATTGTTTTCTTTCTGCTTTACTTTACAAGCTTGAGCCGTCTGCAAGTCTTTTACCGTGAGTGGACTAATCTCCTGGAAGGAGACCGGTATGTCTGACAAAAGTTTTTTTCTCATGCTTGTGAAACCTTTGTCCCGCAGACACTCCAGCTTGGTGCTGAGTGTCTTGAGAAAGACAATCAGTTTATCGGGGGGACAGTTACACAGCAGGAACTGAACCTTGTGGTCTGGAAGCTTCACTGTGGCCTTGCCATCCTTGACAAACTTCTTGTGAATGAGGACTTCCTTCAGCGGGTATTTGTCGGTCTTCTTGCTGTGCGACACCCTCAAAACCAGATCCGAGAAGCTGTCGCGACCAAGAGCCAGGGTCAGGTTGCGGTGGAGTGTCTTTTTGATAACCTCCCCTGTGTGCTGCAGTTCTTCAATTGTTACTGTACATGTTAGTTCCCCGGCCTCCATCATCTTGTTGATATGCAATCTGTTGTTAAAAAATAAATATATATATATAAATTACAAATTCAATTTATTAAAACAAACATAGTTTATTTAAATATATATATCAAACTGGGAATTTTTGCTGCCACTTGCTTTTGGGAAAGGGCTTTTGTTCGGTTCTGCAATGAGTACCCCACTACTGGGGCATGAGTTCAAGCCATACCCCCCCCCCCCCCACCCCCTCCAATTCAATGGGTTAGGGTTAGTTTTAAGGTTAGGATTAGTCTTTAGAGCCTTTGATAGAGGGGTACGGGTCAAACTCTTTCCACTACTGGTATATGAAAGGCTGTGGTATGTGAAGTAGGCCCATACTGTCTGTGGTAAAGTGCATATACAAGACAGTGCATACCACACTTTGATGTTATATCTCATACTAGTAGGGTGCACTGGTTGGGATGGGAAAAAACAGAACAGCTCCATACAAGGTGAAGAGAATCAATGCAAAGATCCATCAGTTCACACCTCATGCGTCTGGGTTAAACCACCAAGATTAACCTCGAAAGAAATTTTTCGGTATGGTTCTATGGAATTGAATATTGTGTATATTTACAATATGTGTGATGAATACAACCACAATCGACAGGGTGTATGTGGGGCCTCCCCCAGAAAGAAAATAGGTTAGGTTTAGGTTATCTGAAATAAATCTGGGTATGGCACCTTACCCGTTTTACCGTCTTGCAGAAACACCGAGTCCAAGCACAATGCATTGTGCTTACACTCGAGGTTAATCTTGATGAACTACCCTACCCCAACCCTGCAAAAAGCGCCCATTTATTAAAAAAAAAAATCAAAACAAATCTGGGGCAACATTTATTGAACACACCATATTTCGCTCGCCAGTCTAGACACCCCCCACCCCCACTCCCGCAGATTTTCCTGCGCCAAGTTTTGTGTATTTGAGACCTGTGGTCATGTCATTGTGACGTTGTCAGTCTGACCAAACTCCTTTGATTTTTGGAGATTATCATTATGCTTTAAATCCTAAAATAACCAAGAAAGTACTACATGTAATAATTATTGTCGTAAATACAACTCCAGCTCTTTGACAGCTATTTAAATAAAAGGAAATAAAATTATATACTAGTACTAGTAGATAAATCTTTAGAAGCTGCACATGATCGTCGCAACAATTTGAAACACCGAGTTCCGATTTTCAAAGTAGAAATGCAATCGGTCTTTTTCGGTCCATCTCGGAAAGCAAATACAAATAGGTCGGAGTTTTCCGAATAAAATAAGAAATTCCGAAAATTCAAACCGGAAATGGTATAGAAATGAAAGTAGGGTTGCTGCAGCATTTTGTTGCCGTTGCTCATTTCAAGCTAGGTTTGGCGTGTGTAAATATATTTCTTTCTAATAGAGACTTTCGTGACACTTAATGCTATTTCTCTTATAATTTCTCACACTTCAGGCGTTTACTGTTGATGGTTATATTTAAAATGATTTAATAGCATAGTTTGCATTTGTTAGATTTCTTCTTTCAGCCAGTGCACCACGACTGGTATATCAAAGGCCGTTGTATGGTGAGTGTCTGTGGTATTGTGCATATAAAAGACTCCTTGATACTAGTAGCAGGTTTCTTCTCTTAGACTGTATGTCAGAATTAACCAATGTTTGATAGCTGATGATTAATAAATCAATGTGCTCTAGTGGTGTCATTAAACAAACTTTAACTTTAACAGTTGCAAGTGGCAGTGCCATATTTCGTTATTTTGCATTTATTTGTGATAAATAAATTAAAATTAATCAATGTCACATATAATTTTTTTTAAATGGCATAAGACGTAGCCCAGTGGTAAAGCACTCACTTCATGTGCGATCCCCAGTCTGTGAGTGATCCCCAGTCTGGGAGTGATCCCCAGTCTGGGAGTGATCCCCAGTCTGGGAGTGATCCCCAGTCTGGGAGTGATCCCCAGTCTGTGAGTGATGCCCTGTCTGTGAGTGATCCCCAGTCTGTGAGTGATCCCCAGTCTGGTAGTGATGCCCTGTCTGTGAGTGATCCCCAGTCTGGGAGTGATGCCCTGTCTGTGAGTGCATTGGGTTATTTTTCATTCTAGCCAGTGCACCACGACTGGTATATCAAAGGTTGTGGTATGTGCTATCCTGAGTTTGCTGCATTGTTTCCTACTAATAAAATAATTCTACGATTAAACTTACATCTTAAATATATTTTCTTGTTTAGAATATCAGTGTCTGTATATTCAATGTGTTTCTGGTTGTCTTAATATTTGTAAGAAGCCCAAACTGGATTTTGTTTTCAAATAATTTTGTATGTATGAAAAAATATATTTTAGGAAATAAAATAAAATTTTAACCTAGTAAAAATATTAGAACGATCAGAAACACATTTAATATACAGCCACAAATATTTTATGCAGAAAGATATATTTGATATGTAATTACAATCGTTTAAAAAGTCTCTGTTAGTCAGTAACATCTTAAAAATTGCAGAAAACTCGAGAATGTCCCTTTAATATAAAAGATCCCTTGTAACTAATCATGAAATGGAAAAATGTAGCGGGTTTCTTTCAAAGACTATGTCAAAATAACTAAATGTTTCACATCCAATAGCCAATAATCAATAAATCAGTGTGCTCTAGTGGTGTTGTTAAACAAAACAAAGTATTATTATTTGCATAATTAAATTTAGAATATCAAAGTTTTAATGTGCTGACAAACTTGCGTCAACAGGGACTTTCCCAGGAGTGCTTGTTTAAAAATAGAAAGTTGACACAGAGAAAAACAGACCCATGTTGTCCCTCATGTTTAGTAACAATACATTTTAGTCTGATTCCATCGTATTATAGAGATGGACAAATAGCTGACAAATGCAGGCCTCTGAAAATTGTGAGAACGATCGTTTTGTTCGCGTGTTGCTCCCACAAATGTAATTGGGGATAACACATGATGCTAAGTGACAGCATGTTGGAGGAGTTCTCAGAATTTTGTTTATCGTGATAAACCTGGTTGCCAATGACAACGTACATCTATCATCCGATTTATCACGAAAATTAACTAATGGTAAAAAAGGTTTATATGAAAGTTGTATTAGAATTTTGTATAACCTATGTGTTGTTTGTGCGAAATTTGGAGCTTTACTTGAATATAACAGGTTACACAAAAAGGAAACAATTGGTAACTTGGATTTATTTCTGTGTAATCAATAAATGGGTCACACAGATTTTTAGTTCTAGAGACCTGCAAATGACACAATATTATCATCCAGAAATGTTTGGTCTGCTGATATTCTAAAATGTATATTTCAGATGATGCATGAACAGCCAGAATGACATCCTTTGGGTGGAAAAAGAAGACTGGAGCAAAGATCTCCAAGGTGACGGCTGCTGCGTTTGAAAGAGATGCCAAGGATGACAACCGTCTTGATGATGACATTGACTGGATCACCATGGCGCCCAGGAGGAAAGCTGTAATCTCGCTGGAAGATGCTGCTGGGAAAAGCCAGAGACTTAAAACAGAAGGGACTGTTCTAGCTCAGGCTGAAAGGTCATATTACCCCAAAAAATATTTATAAACTGTCTACATGTATATCTCAAAGTTGCTGGGTGATAAGAATTTTACATACTTGAAACACCTTAGATTGGCTGTCTGATAATTATTTGTGAAAACTTATAAATTCCAGTCTGGTTACTGCAGATCAGAGCAGTTAATTGTTCTTTGCTGTTTCTACCACAATGACAATTCACATCTTTGAACTCAGTGTTTGTTTTGGCATTTACAATAAAATTCACAAAATTCAGTATTTGCTCATGAAAAGCATACCATATAGTGCCATATAAATCAGGGCCCATATTTTCAAATCTATCTTATCGCTATGAAATCATAAAACAATCGTAAGCTATGCCATCATGATGTAATGTGCTGTAGTGACATCATAGCCTACAATGGTTTTATGATTTTGTAGGGCTAAGATAGTTCAAAAATCCGTAGCCAGAACTTTACGAAAATATACACTCACTGAGGTGAGGTGATCGTTTTTAATAATAATAATTAGTGAAAAGCAAGAACCAACATTAAAAAAAAAAAAATCTGTTTTTAGGTTTTGGGAAGCAATCAAGAAGTGGGATGAAGCATTGCACTTAACACCTAAAGAAGAAAAACTCTATGAAATGAAAGCACAGGTAAACAATGCTGTTTGTTGTCTCACCTGTAACACATTGTTTTTTACTGGGGGGTTTTATGGTGATGGTATCAACATTTTGCTTTGAGGTCTGTATGTAATGTGAAAGGCAAGACATTTTGTACTGCCATTTGCAGTTTTAGTAATTTGTTTCTACAAATTGTGTCTAATGTCTAATTTAACTACAGTATAGTTCTCTTATAAAGAACCGGAAGGTACCATGATAGATAGCTCGTTATAGTTTGTTGTACACATTGGATAAGTAGGTTATTAATGTATAGGGAGATAAAATGGGACTTTACGGTCAGTTCGTTATATGCAGTAGGTTCGTTCTAAGCATGTAGTTATAAGTGTACTTTACTGTATTGTATAGCAAGTAATTTACATCCATTAAAAGGTTCAAGCTGGATACACAGGTGTGTGGTGTGTATCAATACAGTTTTTATTGACCAAGTCCAACTTACTGAGTTCACAGAATCAGTTTATACCCACTGAACTATGAGCATAGTAAATTTATAATGTTTGCAAGAGGCATTTAAAAGTCTTATATCAGTCACCAATACTAAAAATCAGTACGGATGTGAACACCCAAGATGATATTTATTAGCTATGGGTGACCATGAATTTTACAACCTTATTTTTAAGGTACTACAAGCAGTTATATCCAACCAATGTAATAAGTTTTAGTATGTATAGATTCATTACATCATGAAAACTTGCGATTTGAGTGCGAGTGTGAATAATTTTAACATGCTCATATACCACTAGAGTTTCAAGCATGTCCATCCCGGGGCCTGTTTCTGGATAGCCACTGACTTGCTCCGGGACAGAAAAAAAATTAAGCGGACAATTTTGAAATTTACATCCCAAAATTAAATAGTGGGCCTTTAAAATTTTGATGCGCATCTCTAATTGATATAATTAATAAAGAAAATTCTACTCATTAAATTTGGTCGCTAGATTAGATTGGGTGGTCAAAAAGAAATTAGATAAGATCGGTGGCCTGACTCGGGATGGAGGGGGGAGGGGGTAGAGTTGAAAATGGGGGCAGAATTTTGAAAATAGCAATTAGTAAAAAAGTTAATAGAATTTTCAAAAAAAAGAAGAAAAAAAGTTACAAGCCAAAAATAAAAAGAATTGACTGCTCGGTCAAATATTTATATAATTTGGAGCATTTTAGAAGGACAGTCCAAAAATAAATAAGAGAAAGAAGAGAGGATCAGACTATTTAATAATATTTTAAAAAGAAAGTAATTTCGACATCAACTTTTGAATGAAGGTCTAAAAGTTTAAAGTCTGATCGATATGTCCACGTGAGTGGCCTTGTTAAGGCCGTTAGGGTGCACAGCTTGTAGGGACGAGATGGGTTGCATCCCGTCAAGAAAACCCCTAGATTGACAGTCAATAGACGTTGAAGGTGTAGTGCTGTGCTGAAATACAGATCTTGAGAAGCCGGATCCATCTGAACGAGTGAGAGAATCAGACTAGGGTATAGTCCAGTCTTTATGGGTTGTATAGTGGTGCGGACGGGCCCGACTCCGGGGGATACGAGATGGTATCACAATAAAACAAAGTAAAATCTAGAAAAGAGTAGTAGGGGCTGACCCCGCTTCCTATTTCTTCTTAGAGTGGGGCGGTCAATCTTCCAGTGCTGCTAGAACAGGCTCAGACATGTAGAGACTAAACGCGAACAACCATGGCGTTCTGCTGAATGGCCGTCATACAAGTTCATGCAAGTCACGAAAAAAAACAAGTCAACATAGTCAGATGGAGAAATGACGTGAAGGCAAGGAATCTCGCTAAAAAATAATCCAACCTGGTGGTGCAGACTGTCGAAACGAGAAGCGTTCCAGCGTTCAATCAGTTCCAATGGCCTCATACATCCCAGTAGAAAACGTCACTTCGCTGACAAAAACAACAAAGTGAAGGATCCCCAAGTCGAGCCGCGAAAGTATGTGCAGTGTGCACAAGCGAAACAAACACGTCTTACCGCGTCGAGCTCCAGACTGGGAATCTTGCGATTTGAGGGCTAATTAAATGCAACAAGGGCCAGTAAGAACTTATTCTAACTGGTTTACTGGACCTGCTGACCACCATGATTTTTAAGTACAGTTTCAACCCTGATACATCTGCTGGCTAATTGATAAAATATGTTCTGTTACTCAGGCTCTGCTGATACTGGGTGAACTGTTCCCAGCTGTGCAGGTGGCAAGGAAGGCTGTAGAGATGAACCCCCGGTGGTGGGTGGCACACCAGACCCTAGGGCGAGCCCAGCTTAGTCTGGGAGAGGTTCAGCTTGTAAGTAGTGGGGTTCAGTTATATGCTTTTTAAAACTGGATCAATCAAAGTGACTGCTAGAGTTGCGAAAAGTTCTGCTTAAGTTATGAAATTTGTATAATATTTTTTTATAGCTGATCATCTAAGTGATCATAGCCTTTGAGGTAACAGTAGATATCTGTTTGTCTCTCTCTTCCACTCTCTCTCAATCTGTCAGTCTGTCTATGTGTGTATGTATGTGTGTGTCGCTCTCTCTCAGGGGCGGGACGTAGCCCAGTCGTAAGCGTTCACTTGATGCACGGTTGGTCTAGGATTGATACCTTTCAGTGGACCCACTGGGCTATTTCTTATTCCAGCCAGTGATCCACAACTGGTGTAACAAAGGCCATGGTATGTACTATCCTGTCTGTAGGATTTTACATATAAAAGATCCCTTGCTGCTAATTGAAAAGAGTAGTCCGTGACATGGCGACAGTAGGTTCTTGTCTCAATATCTGTGTTGTCCGTAACTATATGTCTGATGCCATATAACCATAAATAAAATGTGTTGAGTGTGTCCTTAAATAAGACATTTCCTTCCTTCCTCTCTCTCTCTGTTTATCTCTCACTCTCTCTCTGTTTATCTCTCACTCTCTCTCTCTCCCTCATATATAATACTCACATAACCATATGTCAAAATAATCATATCTTAAACTAATGGTTCTCTCTTAAAATGTGCTGAGGTGTTTACGGAGTATTACACAAATATTCTTTCCTTTCCTAGCTGATCAATAATGAACAAGGTCGACTAAGGATGGAAAGATTTGTGATCATGGTTAACGTTAATTGATTAATATTTTATATAGCTAAAAACATTCCATGCATTGTTACAAAAGTTTGGAATTACCTGGGGGCTTTTGTATATCTGAGTTGAACTAATTATTGTTTTTCAATTGTAGGCCATTCACAGTTTTTCAACAGCAGTTCACCTGAACCCTTCAGATGAGGAACTGTGGCAGGAAGACTTTTTGTGGGCCGTTTCAGTACTGAACCAAAGTTCAAGCAAGTCCCAGGAGGATGTTCAAAATACGTCTGCTGGTTCGAGTGTCACCATTACTGAGATTACTGATACTGAAGTCTCAGTGGAGGAAAACACAACAAAACAAATCGGTGTCAAGACAGATGAAAATAAACACAAAACAAAGATGAAGTCCACTCTTGTGACAGCAGTACCAGGAAATTATGTAAAAATGAGAAATTAAATATCGGTATGGATGTACATTGGTGTGAATGAAGTTTTTGTCTGGAAGTCAAAGGTCACAATAATTAGAGAAGATTATGTAAAAATTATTAAATAAGTCTGAAAGTCATGTGCAGTGTAGATAATAAGTACATATGAAGGTATTTTTAAAAACATTTTGTTCAAATTTGTGTGTACGCCAAGTATAAAGTATGTTTAGTCCGAGTAAAAACAACAAAAATCTATTGTGTTTTTGTTAATTGTTTTGAATTATTTCATGGTAACCTATCCATTATTACATAGACGTTAGAAGTAACAAATTGCCAATTTCACTGGCATAGTGGTTAAGCCATCAGTCTTAAGACAGGTAGGTCCTGGGTTCACACCCCAGTACCAGCTCCATCCTAGTGTGAATTTTTTGGCTCGAATGCAGTGGAGCCACTAACTGGACATCTCTCTGACAAACCACTGGACTTTGTCCTGAACAGACAGTTCAGATAGCTGTACATATATGCAGGACAGAATGCTTGAACTTCTTTTGAAAATACGGGTAATAATTAAAATGAATGTTCAAAAGGTAACTGTAAATGATATAGAGTTGTGTCCCTTCAGTTTGACAAAATATTTGTTTAATAACATCTTTTTAAAAGTACAATATATATGTTTTAATGTTGCTGGCTAAAAGGCTGTTGTCCATGGTGCAACGTGTTATAGAACATTATAATCTTTGGAATGTGATGTATGTACTTTGTTTTGTTTTGGTTTTGTTGTTTGTTGTTTGGGGTGGTTTTTTGTATTTGTTTTCATTTACTTGAAATAATTCTTCAGCTCATTCAGAGTTTCAACAACACTAAAATTTAAAATAATAATACAGTCTTGTATTTTAAAGATGGGCCTATCACATATTTTTTGAATCTGTCTTCTTTTCTTGAGAATCCCCCCCCCCCCAAAAAAAAACCCCACAACAACAACAAATAAAACACCCAACAAAATGAATGTTTTATGCACTCGAAACCTCTCTCTCTCTCTTAATTTTTTGTATCCCACTACCCCCTTTCCTTTCTGTCCTCCCCCCAAAATGTTTTATGCACTCAAAACCTCTCTTGCTCGCTCTGTCTGTCTGTCCGTCTGTCTCTCTCTCTCTGTCTGTCTCTCTCTCTCTCTCTCTCTTTCTGTCTGTCTCTCTCTATCTCTCTAAAAAAAAAATATCCCACTGCCACCTTTTCTTTCCTTTGAATTCCATCTCATTTCTTTCTGATCTTTCAACTGTCAACCTCCACATCCCAGTTCTTGTCTTGCCAACTGTACAACAGCTAGGTGCTTGTCTGTTGTGGCTATCTGTGCCACATACCTGCCATTTCCCAGCAGTTTTAGCTGTGGGCTTAGTCTCACCACTTCGGAGAGTGACTTAACACATTCCAATTATATGGTTATGGTATATGACTTCAGATATGGTTAAAGACTACAAACTCCTTTTGATTAGCAGTAAGATATGTTTTATATGCACCATTCCACAGACAGGATAGCACATTCACAGCCTTAGTTAAATCAGTTGTGAAGCACTAGATAAAAAGAGAAATAGCCCAGTGGACCCACCAATGGGGATTAATTGATCCTAGACTGACCTCACATCAAGGGAGCACTTTACTACTGTCTAGTCCTATAAGAATATGAATACATAAAAAATACTCAGTATCACATTCTATCCATGCTTAACTTCAGTTTTACTTTGGATGGAATCTTTGTACAAGCCAAACCAAGTGAAACGGAACCATTGTCATTTATACCCATACCCAGGTCCTCCATATTTCACTTAATTTTAATGCTCAGATTCAATCATGGTTCAAGCTAGCTGCCCTGGACACAAACCAACTGTCTGGGCTGTTTGTTCAGGATGAGACCGACAGACAGCTATCACTGGCGTTGGGGGGGGGGGGGGGGGCATGGACACCATCAAATCTTTTTCTTTCTTTTTTAATATACCGGTATTAAATTTGATAAAATCAAACATACATAGTGTGGGTTGCGCCCCTCCCCCCACCCCCAATATAAAATCCTGAGTGATAATGATCAGGGTAAATGGCTAGTAGTCTAGATTCTACACCTCGTGAATGAGTGGTGAATATTTACACAGGCTATGAGCTTCTACCGGGTGTGAATGCCAGACAACTAGGCCCGGAGGACAACTCGGCCCATGTCGAGACAGCTCGGCCCGGAGGACAACTCGGCCCATGTCGAGACAGCTCGGTCCAGAGTTCTGAGACAACCCGGCCCACCGCGAGACAACTCGGTCCGGAGTCCAGAGACAACTCAGCACATGGACAATCTTGTCTATTGTTGAACAATATCGTTGAACAAGTGTTGTTTTTTAAATTAAAGTACTCTCACAGAAATAAAATAATGTGTTTTTTGTTAAATTGATAAATTGCTGATCCATTTATCTTTGAAGATAGTTTCCGCTGTTCGAATAATTTGTTCTGCAGTCGGTGACCTAAACATTGGAGATGATCCCAGAAAAAAACATGCAAAAGTTATTTATCGTTGTAACAACACTCGCGGATATAGCCTCGGCCCTCCTGATAGTGTTTTAAAAACAAAATCATATTGTCATTTGTATATTTTTTATCTTGAATCATGAGTGCGAAACGATAAACATCAAAACATGAAAGAAAAACAAAATGTTTGATCATCAGCGAAAAAAACTAATTATATATATATATTACATAATTGAATAAATAATATAAAAAATAAAAGTTATGCACACAGGTAATAGAAGACGGTCTTAGAAGATGAGGAGCAGCGTGTGGTCTGTGAACGCCTGGTCAGTCTTCAACCAGAGTGTCAGGACCAACAACGATGTGGAGGGCTGGCATCACCGACTGAACCACCGTGCCCTTGGAACTGCCCCTCCCTTCTACAAGTTGGTTCCCATGCTCCACACTAAAGCCAGGCTGGTTCCTCTGACATGCCGGTTCGTCTCAGAGACACTACGACATAACCAACTATCATACTTAACACGCATATAATGTGTCACAGCATGCCCCGTCTATCAGTCTAATAACTCGGCCACGGATGTCTCGGACAACTCGGCCCCGTGGCCGAGATGTCTGGGCCGAGTTGTCCCCCGGGACAGACGAAATGGCCCGGGTACAAAACGACTATAGTACGAAGTGACTAGCAACCCTTCTTATCCTTCTGTCAGTCTTTTTTATTTATTTATGTATTATTATTATTATTATTATTATTATAAATTTGTTTTACTGTTTTCATGCCATTTGGTATTCTATAAATAAATCGGTAATCGGGTCACAACTTGTTTTGACATCCACCATGTTTTAATCATGTGATAATTTTTACGTCTGCGTATGTATTTTGATTGGTTAATGGGCAAATCACATGGTCGGCAACCATGATAGTTTACAACATGTCCGATCCAGATTTTAGATTCTTGACTGATGCATTGTTTGGATATGAAAAGATCAGAAATCATCCTTGTTTCTAAGTTTCAAGGTATCTTATTGTTTGTTTCACGATGAACTCGTCTTATGACTTCGTGATTTGTCGTAGACGTGCACTAGATGGTTTATTTATCGGTTGTTTTGCTTATGATTTTTATTTTTATCGTGTCACTGCCATCGTGGTTTTGACATTAAAAAGTACCCTATACGCAATAGCAGAACGGAGTCATTTGTTGTCGCGGGCAATGCATAAACATATATTGGCTTGTTTAAGTTGTTATGAATGTTTGCCATGCACATATCTTACTTTGGCTTTGGCATGTCAATTGTCATGTAAATACTAAATTCAGATCCATACCATCTCGTATCCTCCGGGGTCGGGCCCGTCCGCACCACTATACCAACCCATGACGACTGGACTATACCTTAGTCTGATACTCTCTCTCTTGTTCAGACGGATCCGGCTTCTCAAGATCTGTATTTCAGCACAGCACTAAACCTTCAATGTCTATCGACTGTCAATCTAGGGGTTTTCTTGACGGGATGCAACGCATCTCGTCCCTTTAAGCTGTGCACCCAAACGGCCTTAACGAGGCCACTCGCATGGACATATCGATCAGACTTTAAACTTTTAGATCTGTGTTCAAAATTTTATGTCGAAATTACTTCTTTTTTTTTAATATTATTAAATAGTCCGATCCTCTCTTTTTTCTCCTACTTAGTTTTGGACTGTCCTTCTAAAATGCTCCAAATTATGTAAATATTCGGCCGAGCAGTCAATTCTTTTTATTTTTTGGCTTGTAGCCTTTTTATTTTGTTTATTTATTCTATTAACTTTTTTACTAATTGCTATTTTCAAAATTCTGCCCATTTTCACACACACACACACACACATACACCCACCCATCCCGAGTCAGCACACCGATCTTATCGGAGGTCGGACTCGGGATGGGTGTGTTCGAAACCCTAGTGGTATATGGGCACGTTAAACTAGTTATCATCACCATAAAATTTATTCTACTCTAGATGTCGATCGGGAGACGGTGAAAAAGATAAGTGCGCCCCATAAAATTTATTCCCGTCTTTATATCGATCGAGTGACAGTGCCAAAGGAAAGTCCTTCCATTTTACCTTCAACGGTGTACAAAAATACCCAGATGCTTATATCATTAAATTACCGTCACCTTATTGGAGAAAGACTGATAAATTTCCCCCAAATCCAGCCATTCCCAGTCTGGAGCTCCACGCGGTAAGACGTGTTTGTTTCGCTTGTGCACACTGCACCAGGGGACAATATTTCGAAATCTGAGGTAACCGGAAGTCGGTTCACGTGGTTTTTACCTAGGTAACCAATTGTTTCGGTTACGTGAATTATATGTGCGTAACCTGTGGATTACCTGATCGGTTACCTCAAAGTTACGCTGAAATTATATTTTAAATACATAATTTTTAGCTCAAACATAAAGTTGAAACAAAATACAAAAGAAAACGTTTTATAAAACAGTTTCTGTAATGCTTGCAAATCGAAAGAAGTGACTTGTAGATGTTTCTTTTGTTTTCGTACGATCGTAGCGTTGTAGATTTTTTGTTATTATTATTATTATTATTATTATTCACCACTTGCCATCGGGATCGCAAAAAGTAATTTTTAGTTGCCCAAATCTAAAAACCACTGTCCTCGGGCATCGGGCCACCATATTCTAGAACCTCTGTGCAGCTTGCTGAAGTTAACACTATTAGCCCAGTACTGAAACAAAATAAATACATTTGGAGGGAAAGTGTCGATTCCCTGGTTCCTCCGAAGTATAATGCAAAACACTCAGTCACTCACTGGTGCATGATTATTTTTTTTATATAAATAACAAATAACGGCTACCATTTGTCACTGATAATATGTAAAATTTAGTATACAGCAGATTTTTAAAAACCCACCAAAACAAACAAACAACAAATGTCCAGTTCCTCTGAATTATAAAACAGGCTACTCATTGGTGCATGATTAGATTAATAAAAATAAATCTTATAATAACATAAAAAGAGAGACCACAATTTGACACTGATATTTTGCGGTGCTGATGCTATATTCACTTTATCGCTGGTACTTCTATACTACAGTGACATTCCAAATGTTTGTTATTTAAAGCACATTATGCGATGTTAGTATTTTTCAGCTTTTGTGACATTTTTGCATTTTTGTTTAAGTTAAAACCGTTTTGAACCTTTGTAAAATTATGAGCAATCCAATATTATGTCTACATATATTCCTTTAGAAATAGAATAGCAGCAGATAATTTAGGTGCCTTAGCGGTCCGTGCACATATCTTTAAAACTTTTGGCTCGACTCTATACTGAGCCTTCGGTCGCAAGTTACAACAGTTGCAATATACCGTTGCCGCGCATCAAGTACTAAAAATCAATTTAAAACATTTGCCGGAATACTAGTAGTATGTCTGCATGAATACATTTCCTGTAATCGTGAAGTTTGGTAGTTTTAATTTGTGAACATCTACAGGTCACGACGTAACCGATTTGCAGTTCGCGTAAATTTAATTTTGCGTAACCGACACGCGAACAGAACGGCGGTTCGCGTGAAATATTGTGCCCTGCTGCACGTGCTTTCATGTGCTCGACTTGGGGGTCCTTCATTTCGTTGTTTTTGTCAGCGAAATGAAGTTTACTACTGGGATGTATGCGGCCGTTGGAACTGAATGAACGCTGGAACGCTTCTCGTTTCGACAGTCTGCACCACCAGGATGGATTCTTTTTTAGCGAGATTCCTTGCCTCCACGTCATTTCTCCGTCTGACTGTCGACTTGTTTTTTTTTGTGTGACTCGTATGACGGCCATTCTGCAGAACGCCACGGTTGTTCGCGTTTAGTCTCTACATGTCCGAGCCTGTACTAGCAGCACTGGAAGATTGACCGCCCCACTCTAAGAAGAAATAGGAAGCGGGGTGGGCCCCTACTACTCTTTTTCTAGACTTTACCTTGCTTTATAGTGATACCATCTCGTATCCTCCGGAGTCGGGCCCGTCCGCACCACTATACCAACCCATGACGACTGGACTATACCCTAGTCTGATAATCTCTCTCGTTCAGACGATCCGGCTTCTCAAGATCTGTATTTCAGCACAGCACTAAACCTTCAGCGTCTATCGACTGTCAATCTAGGGGTTTTCTTGACAGGATACAACCCATCTCGTCCCTTTAAGCTGTGCACCCAAACAGCCTTAACGAGGCCACTCGCGTGGACATATCGATCGGACTTTAAACTTTTAGTTCTGCATTCAAAATTTTATGTCGAAATTACTTCTTTTTTTAAAAATATTATTAAATAGTCCGATCCTCTCTTCTTTCTCTTATTTAGTTATGGACTGTCCTTCTAAAATGCTCCAAATTATGTAAATATTCGGCCGAGCAGTCAATTCTTTTTATTTTTGGCTTGTAACCTTTTTATTTTTTTTATTTATTCGATTAACATTTTTACTAATTGCTATTTTCAAAATTCTGCCCATTTTCACACACACACACACACACACACACACACACAACCCTCCATCCCGATTCAGGCCACCGATCTTATCGGAGGTCGGACTCGGGATGGGCGTGTTCGAAACCCTAGTGGTATATGGGCACGTTAAACTAGTTATCATCACCAAATCTAGCCGCGAAATTAACGTTTTCTTCACAAAAAAGTCTGCTAACATCAGTTAAATTAGCAGATCTAGTGAGAATTCAAAGTCACTGTAATATTTGGACCTAATCTTATTTCAAAAACAAAATCACACAGCAGACATTAAGACCCTGACTTGTTTAGTGTCATACGTGTAGCTCATTTGGCACCTTGTCGGTTTTTGTTTTTACTTTGGCACCAGAATGTACATTGTTGACGCATGTCACACCATTTACAGTGACCAGTCAAGCAGTCATTCTCAATCACGTACATTTCAGTTAGTAATGCTAAAAAATACTAATTGTTACTTTAATTTTAACATAATGACATCAGTCCATTTCACAATAGTTGCATAGAACATTATTTAAAAATAAAACAAACTAAGATCCACATGTATGCACAATTTACCCAGGAGAATCCATGTAAGGATCGTGAGTGTGCGTGATAATGAATATACATCTGCAGTATTGACAAACTGTATCACTTAAGAAAACAAATCAGAAACTGATCTTGGGAAGTGTCATGTTTGGCTCATTTTAACAGTAAATGTTTTTTAACCAGACCTGTCAACCTTTAGTCAAGAGAAAGCAGGAGGTGTGTGTTGAAAAAGCAGGAGATTTTGTCAAAAAACTGAAGATTTTTTAACTGCACACGATTTAACACAACTTTTTAAAACGTACTACAATAAGTTACATGAACACTACATAATGTCATGTATACTTGTCAACCTTAGTTATTGGCATTAAAAACAAAATAATAATAATAATAATAATTAATTTTTTATATATATATATATATTAAATTTTGTTTTAACTATTTTAAAATATTATTATAATTTAATACATATTTTAAAAAATAACTCTTTTATCCAAAATTCTTAACACTAACAAATTTAAACATTAATTAGTACATTTACGGTATTACACTTACAGGTTGCATCATCGTTATTTGTGTTTCGTGAAAAGTAGACCCAAGACAAATTTATATAGGCCTAAATCTTATAAATTAATATTCAGCTTTTACTACAATAAGGTACAGTGGTGTGGTACTTACTTAAAATCACCATAACCATGCAATAAACATTGTATTTCCACTAATCATTTTTACTAATCATACGTAAAAGCTCATTACTGACATCGTGTGAAATATACCGACATTTTACCTATTTCCATGAGTAATGTTATGTCAAACACGAGATTTATTAATTGTAGGAAAATAATCCCTTGAAGTGTACTCTGGTTACTAACATTTTACTGCACAAACCTACAAATCTAATTGATACAAGTATTGTTTATACAGCTAATTGGTCTTTCTGTCGTCTTCCTTTGACATGTGATTTTGACGGTAAACGGAAAGAAAGAAACAGGAAAGAAAGAAACAATTTTGGCTAGGAAAAAAAGAAACGGAAAGAAAGAAACAGTTTTATTTCATACTTTGTTGACAGTTTTATTCTCATATATGAATTTCTTTGTATAATTTAGGTCATAAGCACTTGGTAATGCGAATGTTGTGTCCGACTCCATGCAAAAACTCAGGAATGGACTTGGAACCATTGACAAGGTCCTGGCACAAGGATTTGGGTCTCCTCTGGAGGCGAAATTGACCCTTGTTCTTGCACTTCTTCGGGGGGTTGCCAACTGCATCCTGTTGAAGAACGGTGTGTACAGTGGATTCTTCACGCTGGAACCATTGGATAACTTTCGAGACAGAAGGATGGTGATGGCCAACCATGCTGAAAAACTTATTGTTCCACCCATCAGAAATGTTGTTCGTTCGGTGGCCGTCATTGAGAGTGGCCTCATGCACATTCCATACAGATGATGGAAAGAGTGGTGGTGTGCAGCGAAGTCGTAGGTTTCTGGAGTCATCTTGGGATCCCATCATCCGAAAGTCCTCATTGTCCCTGTAGTGATTGATGAGTCCAAGCTGCTGGACCTTCCGCCAGGTGCTTTGCGTAAGGTGGTAGAAGCAACCCTTACTCTGCACGTCCCTGTCAAATACACCTGCTACTGCGCGAAGTATACCGTCCTCAAAGTCAGTGATCACAGTCTGAACGTCCATCTCAAACCCGTACTCCTCACACTTGTCCACAACCGCTTGAAACAGTTCATCGTACACAGAACGGGACTTGTTCTGCAGCAGCGCGTAAACACATGTCATTCCAACATCACAGAATGGAACACGAAACACGAAACACATAAACCTGGGAGAACTGAGCTGGAGCCATGGAGAAGTTGCCATCCATGAAGATGGTAGTCGCAGTGGCCAGGCGCCTGAGTCCCAGTTCAGTACTAAAGGCGATGATCCTGCTAGTAGCCTCTGGTCCATTGCCGTAGAGTAGGAATGGCTCTGGCTAAGGGCCAACGGAAGCCATCTGGGAAGCCATATATGGGATAAGATAAAGGGATAGATCTCAGGACATAAAGAGAAGGGATTATCCTTTGAATGGGTCAATTAGAGAAGGGCTTCTTAAAGACAATGATAATTGAGACATTTAAAGAACCCATTGGATAGGTCAAGGAATTTTAGTAAAAATGTAGTGTTTCTTTCTTTCCGTTTCTTTTTTTCCTGTTACTTTTTTTCTGTTTCTTTCTTTCCTGTTTCTTTCTTTCCTACAATCGATTTTGACATCGTGTGTATTGATGCATGCATTCGCTGTCTACTCTAGCACTTCCAGTCATAGAACTTTGCGTTATGTAATCCAGTAGGAAGACATTTTACGAGTCAGAGGTGTTATTAGGACTAAATTGGATAGTTTTATATATGGCAACACTGAATGTGAATTTTTTTTATGCTTAGAAAATAACGATTTGTCAAAATCCTATCTACAAACAATAGACCGCAGAACCGTGCGGCGGCAGCATCATATGTGACCGAGGCATAAGTGTACTCAGCCCAATAGTAATTAAACCCTCACATCGGATTTCATTCGGATTTTGGGGCAAAACTTGACTTTTCTTGTCTAATTGGTCTCTGCTCAGAAAATCATCTTGTATTTGTGTCTTTAAGTTTATGTAAAACTGACCATGCAATTCCACTTGAATGGTAATGCATTTTGTTGTTCAGTGTTTTAGATTACACCAAAACACTGCCCAAAATAAGTATTCCTAAAAATAAACGTAACTTAAGTACAAACAAACTGACCTCAAAACAATCCATTTGAAATATTACGGTATGCTTGAATTTGATAAAAATAACTTTAAATGCATTTCTGAATATCTATAACCCTTCAACTGTTGTGAATAACTATTAACATTATTGTGCTAAAAAGACATTTCTGTTCTCAGAACAAAAAAATAATTCTTTGTGGCCAAATCTAAAGCCCTGTTATACATATGGAAGGGAGGAAGGAAATGTTTTATTTAATGACACACTCAACACATTTTATTTACGGTTATATGGCGTTGGACATATGGTTAAGGACCACACATGAGCTACTCTTCAATTAGCAGCATGGGATCTTTTATATGCACCACGGCCTTTGATGTACCAGTCATGGTGCACTGGCTGCAGCGAGAAATTCATACAGATAGTGTAAAACAATAATTTAGTATTTGTAATAAACAATACCACTTTTTATGATCAAAATACAATATTTTAGTGCAAATAAGAAAGCAAACAAGTTTGCATTCAACAAATTACACTGAAATTTAAGTATTTATTAGTTGTATATGAAAATAGGATTATTAAAGGTTGCACTTCACAAGTCACAGGCCTTTTTTTAATTTACCCAGTATATATTTTCCAGGGGAGTATGACCAAAAGCACCCTAAAAACTTCACTTAGGCCAAGTAAAAAAAAATTGTTTGGTTCCTGTTACATGCCAGAAACAAATAGGGTAGGTAGGTAGGGAAAACTCTCTCTCTCCCCTGCCCCCCCCCCCCCCCCCCATTTTCAAGCTAATATTTCCTGAATAGTATAGCAGATTAATATATTAAAAGCTCTTTCTTTGTTACAGTGCAACTGACAATACATACTCTATTGAGAATCATTAATTATTTTCTATAATAAAAAAACATGTCGAAACCTAGTCCAACCACAATCGGTATTACTATTAATGTAAACACCACCCAAGTCTAATACTACACGGTACGGTTATAAACTATGATAACACTAAAATATCACACTAATTTGTTCATTGAAAAGGTCTGATCCACAACATGGTTACACCCCCTCACAACTACAGCAGCAACACTGATCTTCCCGGCCTATTTCATTGCCAGTATTGCAGTAACAAAATGTACATCATGAACACAATGAAGATGTCAATAAAAATTAACAAAATAAGTTAACAAATGGAGGGGGAGGGGGGGGGGGGGGGTGATGGGTGTGTGTTGAAAATGGCAGAATTTTCAAAATAGCAATTGGTAAAAAAGTTAATAGAATAAATAAAAATAAATAAAAAGGTTACAAGCCAAAAAAAATAAAAATTGACTGCTCGGCCGAATATTTATATAATTTGGAGCATTTTAGAAGGACAGTCCAAAATTAAAAAGAGAAAGAAGAGAGGATCGGACTATTTAATAATATTTTAAAAAAAAAGTAATTTCGACATAAAATTTTGAACGCAGATCTAAAAGTTTAAAGTCCGATATATGTCCACATGAGTGGCCTCGTTAAGGCCGTTTGGGTGCACAGCTTAAAGGGACAAGATGGGTTGCATCCCGTCAAGAAAACCCCTAGATTGACAGTCGATAGACGTTGAAGGTGTAGTGCTGTGCTGAAATACAGATCTTGAGAAGCCGGATCCGTCTGAATGAGAGCGAGTATCAGACTAGGGTATAGTCCAGTCGTCATGGGTTGGTATAGTGGTGCGGACGGGCCCGACTCCGGAGGATACGAGATGGTATCACTATAAAGCAAGGTAAAGTCTAGAAAAAGAGTAGTAGGGGCCCACCCCGCTTCCTATTTCTTCTTAGAGTTGGGCGGTCAATCTTCCAGTGCTGCTAGGACAGGCTCGGACATGTAGAGACTAAACCGTGGCGTTCTGCAGAATGGCCATCATACGAGTCACGAAAAAAAACAAGTCGACAGTCAGACGGAGAAATGACGTGGAGGCAAGGAATCTCGCTAAAAAAGAATCCAACCTGGTGGTGCAGGCTGTTGAAACGAGAAGCATTTAATCAGTTCCAATGGCCGCATACATCCCAGTAGAAAACTTCATTTCGCTGCCAAAAACAACGAAATGAAGGACCCCCAAGTCGAGCACATGAAAGCACGTGCAGTGTGCACAAGCGAAACAAACACGTCTTACCGCGTGGAGCTCCAGACTGGGAATGGTCTTCTGGTAACGAGATCTTGGACTGACAGATCTCGTGGCATCTCTCTGCAGTTGTTGTTTTTAGAGTCGACGAAAATTAGGATTGATATTAATGGATTATTAAATAAAACAGGTGGAGAGAAAAAAAAGGAGGGGGGAAAAGGTTTTAAAAAGTTTAGGGTCGGCACCAAAAATCTAGGGACGGTCGGGTAACCGGAACCAAACCATTTTTTTTACTACGCCTTATCATAATTTTACATGGCAACATCGATTTCTCTATATTCTCTATAGCAACAGGATGCAGTCAGGCTGATGAAGGTGAAGTTTTAGTTCACTTCACCTGGTCTCGTGCGGTCTGGGTGATGCGAAAGAACCAGGCAACATGTTAGCAAGCAAGCTGCATAAAACAGCTACACATACACTATCATTGATGATCAAAGCATGCTCTACTATTGACATATCAATTACTTGATGTTTTTCAAGTGGTTCACTCATTTTCTGCATTAATTATTTACCAGTTCTAAATCAATTGACAGTGTGAAAATTAAGTAACATGGCATCTGTTCAGGAATAACGGTGAAGGAAGAATCTTTCACCTCCGTGAGCAATATCAATGCACTCTCATGGAGTGTCGTTTTTTGTTGTTTGGGTGTGGGAGGTTGTTGTTTTTGGGGGGGGGGGGGGGGGGGGGGGTGTAGCCCAGTGGTAAAATGCTCGCCTGATATGTAATTGGTCTGTGATTGATCCCCACCAGTGGGCTCATTGGGCTATTTCTCATTCCAGCCCATGCACCACAACTGGTATATCAAAGGCTGAGATATGTGTTATCCTGTCTGTTGGATAGGGCATATAAAAGATTTCTGCTACTAATGGAAACAGATTTGCATACCTCCAAAATTATTTATCAACTTTTGCTTTGAAATGTAAAACATACCTTCAGCTATATGTATACTCATAAAAATGTAACAACCAAATAATTTAATTTACTAGAAGACTTCTTTTTTTTTTAGAATCTTTGGAGGATAACAAATGGAATTGGGTTCATTCAGTTAAGGTAAACACTTTGTAACATTATATATTTTATATAGAAAATATAGATCATAATTGTGTGATTTTTTTTTTTTTTATGTACTAGGGATCACCTTGCCAAATGCCAAATTAGCCAATTGCAAATTTTTATACAAAGTGACTACAGCATTTAGTGGTTGGCTAATCAAAATTTGGATAAATTGGCCCTTTTTCTATCAAATTCAAGAAAATACACTAATGGCAGATGTGTGGCACAGACAAGCACCTGTCATGGTTGGAGAGACAAGGACTTTGGGATGTGGAGGTGGACAGCAAAAGAAGTTGAAAGATAAGAGGAGTTGCCAGATCAGGAAGGAATGAGATGGAATTCAAAGGAGAGAAAGAAAACGGGGAAGTGGGATTAAAAAAACAGAAAAGAAAAAAAGAAAGAAAATACACTACATATTTTTAAAAATGGGCTAAAACTATATTCTTTCCAGTTTGAGCCTTGTGTGCCCAGTCTATAAATAAGACTTGTTAGATATTGAATATTTCAAGTGTGCTTTATTTACTATTATAATCTTGTCTTTGTATTGACTGTCGTACATATATATATATCAGCTATGATCGGATGACAGTAAGTAAAACACACACACTTGAGTCTGTACAATGCTCGACTGCAGCACAACACTTGGCCATTGGATTCATTGAGTGGTTCCAGCGGGGTCTGACCAATGGAGAACAATGTAGAGCAGGAAGTGGCTGTTTGTAGTGAACTAGTGTGATCAATATGGACATTGTCTTGTTCTTGTGTTGCCATCGACTACAGGTAGTGATGTTCCAGTGTTCAATTATAATTAAAAATCGACTGGTTTAGCTGTGTAACGATCGATTATAAAAGTCCATAATCAATTGTGTGGAATAATGTCAACTATTTTTTTTTGTCCAGTTTATCTGATGGAATTGATGTGGGTTGGGGTTTGTTTTCATAATGAGTTAATAAGGAAAAATTATAAATTAGCGATTTGTAGTGTCTGTTCTGGTGAACAAGACAAGAGTTGCACAGTGCTTATAATTCAAATACTTATCTTCATATAATTCTGTTTGATTGCATAATCTATAGTTTATCGGTTCGTGCAACCGATGATGATGATGATGAAATTCCAACCGATTCCCAACAACTCCATCAACTTTGATCATTTAAATCAATTCATTTGAGACTGTCACAAACACTTCCAAATAATAAAACAAGTTGTTCCATATAGTTATGGCAAGGGTAGATGATAGCACTTACAAAAATGATGTCATGACCTTTCCAATGACATACAAGTTCTATGCATACCTGGTGGTGGTGTAGGGTATTTATGTGACACAGCTACCGGTAGATATTTACACGGTGGGTAATAACCACAGGGCTCAAAATAGGAAGTACAATATTGCCTGTTAATATGTTTAGATTAGGACAAGAGACATACAGTCTGTGGAAGACGTTATCAGACTGTCTATGCATGTATGGCATGGACAGATTTATTTGTACCCTAATCGGATGTAGGACACAGAAACGATAAAGAATTCTTAGGGCAATATTTGTTGGGCATATTTCAGTCAATTAAGACTGTAAATATCTATCTGTAAATAAAGAAGTTTCTGTACATTTTATTAAAAATCATAAAATGATGCCATAAAGGTAACTTTGTAACAAAAGTATGAGCTATGTGGTTTAAGTCTATTTTACTGTATACTTTGTATTCCATATAACGTAAAAAGTGTTATTCCCGGTTTTGCATTCACGCAAGGGATGAAAAGCATCTTACAAAATACCTTCATTTTATTTGGGACAAGGATGACATCATTATTCATGTGTAATGTCATTCTACATCATTTTCAGTATGCACACTACATACATATATACAAATGGGGAAAATTGAACGAATTGTGTCACTTTTCAAGGGAGTAAACTCAAGCTCCTTTTTCTTCAAAAGCAATTTTACTGCAAGATTTTCAATAATTTTACATAAAATTTAAATTATTTCAAATAAAAATATATAATTATGTAATGTCATCACCTGATATTTAACTACAAAGTGGTAAACATTTTTTGTCTGGTTTTGACTTTATTATCAAGTTATGGCATTCAGTAATACAAAATATGTTTTTAATCCTAATACACCTGTACTTGTAAACAATATCAGCATATGCATGTTTATATGGCATTCAGTATACACATTTACTTATAAACAAGAGTACTGTATACCAGTACAGTACATTATATTAAAATAGACTGACCAGTATTGATTGGCCTAGTGTCTTTCTTCAGGTGTTAAAATTATCATGAGTTAGAGACCAAAGACTATAAATTTTAGTCCAAGTGAGCATGTGATGAACTCTGCCACACCAACTCGTTTTATTTGGTGTGGTGGAAAACAGTCTTTGCTTTTAAAAGTTTAATTTGGACACAAATGTTAGAAATCAAGAAGCAGTTGTAGAAAGTAGTCTTGATATGAGACGGGACTTTTGATCTCACTAATTTGGGCACAATAGGCCTTTTTGTCTGTTCTGAGCACAAAAAAAGTTTGTTTTCTTTAATGACACCACTAGCTAGAGCACATTGATTTATTAATCATCGGCTATTGGATGGCAAACATTTGGTAATTTTTACAATCATATAGTCTTAGAGAAGAAACCTGATACATTTTTCCATTAGTAGCAAGGGATCTTTTATATGCACAATCCTCCAGACAGGATAGTACACACCACAGTCTTTGATATACCATTCGTGGTGCACTGGCTGGAACGAGAAATGTGCCCACTGACAGGGGTCAATCTTAGATGACCGCGCATCAAGCAAGTGCTTTACCAGTGGGCTACATCCCACCCCCGGTTCTGAGCACACTAAGGGTTTTTTCACTGCAGTAATGTTAATAATAGCTGCCAGCTGGTAAGGAGTTGTACATATTTGAAAATACATTTCAAGTTAATCTAATTAACAGCTTAACATTCCATTGATTTTGAGGTGAAATGTTTTGAGGTTAGCATGTTTGTACTTGCTTGTTTTGGGCTTACTTATTTTAGGCACACCTCAGCTTTGGTGCAGTTTAAAGCCCTGTTAAATAACGTATAGTGTGAACTTTTTCAACAGAAATGCAAAACAAAATTGATACCAACATGGATAAAAGCTTTTGATATAATATGTAATGTCACTCTTGAACATGAGGAATTCTTGATACATCTAGAATATTGTCAAAAATAAGCTGCTTGTGAAACTTATTATCATAAACCATTTTGTGTTGGGTTTAAACACCATTAAACACAAAAGTAAGAATAACAGCTAAGCTAAAAATTTAAATACACAATATTGAGATCAACCCAAGTTCAAGGATGAGAGAGAGAGACAGACAGACAAACAGACAATTGGTAATGGAGTTTTTTTTATTTGGTGTATGTTTTGTTTGCAGTAAAGGTTTGAACTGATTTGAAAATAGCTGAAGTGCAAATTACTAAATAATTGATGTGACATATTGCTGTTGACATATTTCATACACTGTTTGTAACCAGTGTTTTTTTATTTTCAGTTCTTCAATTTTTAGTTTTGCTGTTTTAATGAAATACATTGTATTTTGTTTGTGTTCATTAATTGCCATGTAATAAGGTATATTTGACTTAATATAGGTACTATTTACTGAATGTCTCTTCTATTTTTTTTTTTTTTTTTTTTTTTTTTTTTATTATACATATTAAAATGTAGATTAGTCTATACATGTTGTGATGTTCTATATCGTGTTGCATCATAAAGGACCACTAAACATGCGGTTATTTGTTTTTATAGCATATATATCATATGGCTAGCTACAGAGATTTACTCATTGAAGTGTCAATAATCCAAACATGTTTGTTGCTATCCATTACCATATTAAACTGAATAATTCAGGTTTTTTGTTGTAATATATGGGGGGGGGGTATATCAATTTGCACAATTATTGATTTAATACAATGTCATGTAAATATCATCAGCCCCAGTTATCACCCAGTCATTCTGTCTTAATAAAGTTGACAGTTGATTTATATTTTTCCATTAAATAAAACATAAACATAAAAATTAAATAGTTGTGTTTGCGTGGGGCCCAGACTCAAACTAACGTGTCTTTGTATACTGTTAAAAGTACTTGTTTACACATTTGTGCCAAAGTATTTTCACCGGTACTTTGTCACGCCATCAGTTCTGCACTAACGACTTCAGGAAACAGTAATCTATAACATTGAGAATATCATTCACTGCAATGAGGAAAAACGCTGTCTCTCCATCGATTGAGGTGGCCCACTACATGAATGATATATTAATATTGAGTTTCTTAGACAATGCCACAGTGATCGGTAAGTGATTCTGATAGTCACGCTCTGCTAACACTCCACTTACCTGGTAAATGCAACGGCACATCACGTTGAGGGGTTGCATGTAACTAACCTTTTTTTAAAATGACTTACAGGATGGATTTTCGGTTTGGCAATCTGGTCTTCACGTCTAAAATCGACTCCGGCAACTTGGCTCGGGTAGAGAAAGTGCTCAGGGATGAAGACGATAATGCAGGTATGTTTTCAGTTTTCATGATTATAGTTTTATTATAGAAATACATTTTTTAAAACCTGTTTAACATACTAGGCCAAAGGATGTATTTTTCGGCACTGTCGGCACAAAAATAAACTGACTAGACACATTAATTTTATGTTCACTATGTTTTGCCTTTAGGATTTCTTTAAAAATAAATGTATAATTGCATCATTATTTGTAGTTTTATTACAGAAATTCATAGTTTGGGGTATCCACATTGTATTTTCATTCCATCCATCCATCCATCCAGTCAAAAATCCATCCATTCAACCAACCATTTAACAGGGGTGGAAAAATACCATTGCCCGACTCCCGTTTACAGTAATGTTTCATGGTTGGGCAACAAATATTGGTAACCCAGCTTGCCTGTGGACAAGTAAGGAATTTTTAAATTTATTTATTTTAAATACTTATCTTAAGCTAGGAAAATTTCTGTGGCTCACCTGTATTTATGTCTTAAAATACATTTAACTAGTAAAGTGCATAACTTACTCAACAAAATAACGAAAGATCGATAACGTGTTTTAATTAGTTATGTGCAACCACCTATCAATAGTGTTCTGTTTGCTGTAAATTCCCGAGCGTTAATGCAAAAATAATCTGCAAATTAGTTTAACTGATGTTCGTAATGAGCCCGTGCACAGCTATATGTGACAGAATGTTCTTTATTATGAACTTAGTCAAGACGAACCACGGGACTGTTCTAAACCAAGAGGCACTTGAAAACACTCTGACAATAATGACACATGGACCCAAGACACTGAGAGATTTCTGCCCTAGAGTTGCTGTTAGGGAGTGGATTCAAAGTGCCCAGGGTACACACCATATGGGGGCATACTTTTAGTACGTACGCATTTTGGGGGGGTGGGGGGGTTGAAAATTTAAGAGCCATTTTGCGTACGCTTGCGTACGGCGGGGGGGGGGGGGGGGGGGGGGGTATTATTAGGGTAAAATTAAAATATATATATATAGTTAATTTGATTATTTACTGACGTTCTAGATCGTCGGCGCCTGTTTTGTTCGCCATACTAACCCTTTGCGTCATTCCACTGCATGACCTTTGTGTCATTTGACGCACGCATGCATGGCCAAGAAAATGGCCTCCGGTGGTGATAATTATGACTATTGATGATGAGCTGGAGAGACGAAACTTTAGGAATGCGGCCGAAGTTCTTGCAGGCTTATATGACCCTAGATGACTATCCAGTATTAGCAGAATTCGTTGAAAATAAATCCTTGACTGTGAACGACATTGATGAAGCCTGGGTGGCGAAGCACTGTCGTATCAGCCAGTACACTCTCACCATTGTAAAGTGCGCCTCCGTCGGTTGCTGTGGGGAAATGCGTACATCGTGGACGGACATATTCCCTGGTCGTTTCCTGCCTGCCCCAGTACCAAAAAGGTCTTCTAATTCAGGGCCAGTTATTCCTGATCCGAAAGATGTCCGCCCAACAGATATGTATCCAAATCTATGGGAGATAATGGCTTTGACATCGCGTGTACCCCAAGTACTCAAGATATACAAGGAGATCCCATACGATTCATACTGCCCTACAATAATGAAGGACATTGATGGGCGTGTGTGCAAGAAGTGTGGAATCTATTTCCCATCAATAGCGTCAGTGACCAGGCATCGCCGTGGAGGAGGGTGTACGGTTGAAACAATGGATGAAGGGCCGGATGCCTATGAGGCCATTCATGATGATCCTGAACACCTCAACGGCGACGCAGTCTTAACTGAGGAAGCAGAGCTTGTATTTGCACCGCCGATCTACAGAAATATTTTTGAGGCCCTTGGTGTACCTTGGGAGGCATTGGATGAATAACACTACAAATTTTCTCATTGATCTAGGCAGTCCTATTGTTTATCAATATTTTGTTGTCATGTGCCCCAAAAAGTTGTACCTACTGGTACTAAGTTCCGACTTTTAGGTTTATAGTTCCGAGTTAGTTCCAGTTTTATAGTTTTGTGATTAAATCATTAAACATGATTTGAATTTTTTTGTAATTAAAACAGAGCAGACATTCTGGTTTATAATACATTTAGAAACATTTTATTCGTCGTCAAGCGTTGTTTAATACATTTGTACAATGAGCAGTATTCATTAATTATAGTATACCATGATGACATCGACGGTGGCATTGTCTACATTTACTGGTACTGACTGACGATCTTTTGCGTATGTACGCAAAGGGGGGGGGGGGGTGCAAAAAATCGGAAAATTGTGCGTACGTACTAAATGGATGACCCCTATCCTGTCTTTAAAATCTGATACGGCTGAAGGTGGACCAGAACTTAAACAAAACCAGTGGATTAAAGTAAACAAATAAGATCATGCAAATCAAAAAAGTTTCTTTATATATGTTATTCACTTAAAAATTCAACATTCATCACATAAAAATCTGGGCAAGTATTGTACAATTCAGGGCAAGTAACCTTTTAGTTTTTACTTGCCCTCGGGCAAGTACATTTATAGAATAATTTTCCACCCCTGCATTTAACCATCCATCCAACCATTCAACCATCCATCTATTACAGAATTGTATAATTTTTACTATAATTGCACTATAATGTATATGACATTGTCACAGATAAAGAGAAAAAAGTTTGTTTTGTTTAACACCACCACTAGAGCATGTTGATTTATTAATCATTGGCTATTGGATGTCAAACATTGGTAATTTTGATGTACATTCTTAGAGAGGATACCCACTACATTTTTCCATAAGTAGCAAGGGATCTTTTATATGCACATCCCACAGGTAGGATAGCACATACCACAACCTTTGTTATACCAGTTGTGGTGCACTGGCTGGAACAAGAGATAAAAAGAAAATTATGATCTCCTAGTTGTTTTACATTTTGGGTGAACCCAGTTTTCTGGGCGGTATGGAACTCAAACCAGATTGAGTTTAATTACTTTTACTACAGGTGAACCCAGTTTTCTGGGGGATATGGAAATCAAACCAGATTGAGTTTAATTACGTTTATTACAGGTGAACCCAGTTTTCTGGGCGGTATGGAAATCAAACCAGATTGAGTTTAATTACTTTACTACAGGTGAACCCAGTTTTCTGGGTGGTATGGAAATCAAACCAGATTATGAGTTTAATTACTTTTATTACAGGTGAACCCAGTTTTCTGGGCAGTATATCAAACCAGATTATGAGTTTAATTACTTTTATAACAGGTGAACCCAGTTTTCTGGGCGGTATGGAAATCAAACCAGATTGAGTTTAATTACTTTTATTACAGATTAACCCAGTTTTCTTGGCGGTATGGAAATCAAACCAGATTATGAGTTTAATTTTTATTTCATTACAGGTGAACCCAGTTTTCCGAGCGCTTTGGAAATCAAACCAGATTATGAGTTTAATGTGTGGACCAAACCAGATGCTTCTGGAACTGAGTTTGAGAATGCAAATAGGTATCTGTTTGTAGCTTTTTGTCTCACCTTTAAGATATAGGCATTACATTTCGGGCAGCAGTGGCAGTGGCATCAACGTTTTAGTTAAAGTTTCAAGTTTATATCAGTTTCTCTTAAACTAAAAGTCGTAAGTCAATGAAACTTGGTTTATAGAATTTACACCTATTGATGTTTATCACAGTGCCCTGAAAAAGTTTATGGTAGAATTAGAAGTAACTAAAATTATGATATATAATTATTATGATGCCTTGTTTATATGACAATCTCTCTTTTGATGTGTATATGAATAATTTTTACATGCTCATATACCACTAGAGTTTCGAGCATGTCCGTCCCGGGGCCTGTTTCTGGATAGCCAGGGGCTTGTCCCGGGACCAAAAAAAAAAAGCGGACAATTTTGAAATTTACATCCAAAAATTAAATTGTGGGCCTTTAAAATTTTGATGCACATCTCTAATATAGTTAATAAAGAAAATTCTACTATTAAATTTGGTCGCTATATTAGATCGGGTGGTCAAAAAGAAATTAGATAAGATCGGTGGCCTGACTCGGGATGGAGGGGGGGGGGGGGGGGGGGGGTGTAGAGTTGAAAATGGGCAGAATTTTGAAAATAGCAATTAGTAAAAAAGTTAATAGAATTTTTAAAAAAAGAAAAAAGTTACAAGCCAAAAATAAAAAGAATTGGCTGTTCGGTCAAATATTTATATAATTTGGAGCATTTTAGAAGGACAGTCCAAAAATAAAGAAGAGAGGATCGGACTATTTAATAATATTAAAAAAAGAAAGTAATTTCGACATAAACTTTTGAACGAAGGTCTAAAAGTTTTAAAGTCCGATCTATATGTCCACGTGAGAGGCCTCGTTAAGGCCGTTAGGGTGCACAGCTTGTAGGGATGAGATGGGTTGCATCCCGTCAAGAAAAACCCTAGATTAACAGTCAATAGACGTTGAAGATGTAGTGCTGTGTTGAAATACAGATCTTGAGAAGCCGGATCCGTCTGAACGAGAGAGAGTATCAGACTAGGGTATAGTCCAGTTGTCATGGGTTGGTATAGTGGTGCGGACGGGCCCGACTCCGGAGGATACGAGATGGTATCACAATAAAACAAAGTAAAGTCTAGAAAAAGAGTAGATGGGGCCGACCCCGCTTCCTATTTCTTCTTAGAGTGGGGCGGTTAATCTTCCAGTGCTCCTAGGAAAGGCTCGGATATGTAGAGACTAAACGCGAACAACCGTGGCTTTCTGCAGAATGGCTGTCATACGAGTCATGAAAAATACAAGTCAACATAGTCAGACAGAGAAATGACGTGGAGGCAAGGAATCTCGCTAAAAAAGAATCCAACCTGGTGGTGCAGACTGTCGAAACGAGAAGCGTTCCAGCGTTCAATCAGTTCCAATGGCTGCATACATCCCAGTAGAAAACTTCACTTCGTTGACAAAAACAACAAAAGTGAAGGATTCCCAAGTCGAGTCGCGAAAGCACGTGCAGTGTGCACAAACAAACAGCTGCAGACTGGGAAATCTCTTTTGGAGAGTAAGAGATGAACACGAACCTCTTCTTGTTTGTTATGGTGAGGACTGGTGGTTCCATGAAGTTATAATCACCAGTATAGATTCTGATTATGGATTATTAATAATTTAGGGGATAACTATGTTGTATTTGACCATTGAATTTTACCAGTGATGCAGAGCGGAGATGATAAAATGGACATTAACATTCGCAAATGGTCAAATGCAACATAGTTATCCCCATTCTAATTTAATAAATGCATTTTCTTTTTAAAAATCATTTAAATAATCATTTTTCAGAATGAACACAATGTTAACAAAAACTGGTCACTACTATTGTATTTGAAGTCATTTGCCTTATAAAATAATTATGGTGCAAACCAATTAAAAACTGTTTTTACACGTAATACAACTGGTGCTCCTAACATATTTGACTGGAAATAAACCCAGGGGGCCAAGACAACTCATTGTAACCATAGCATGGAGTGGGCTTATTCCCAGACAAGGGGCCAGTTTTGTTTAAAAAATTAATTAATAATAATAATAATAAATATTAATAATTAAATGAACCAGGAAGAAAACAAAAAACTTTCAGTACAACATCTATTAATTAATGTTCCATTTGTTATTAATAAATAATAATTATTTATTAATTAAAATTTTGTTTTACTAGTATCTAATTATCAAAAACACACCTTCTATGTTACAATTACTTACCAATTCTGTTTATCTACATCCAAAATGTAATGCTGAGAAGACAACAGCAATTAACAACAAACTCAATAGCGTATACACGTGTGTGACACTGTTCAGCTAGCTATACAGATAGATGTCAATCTAGGTCATTGTTCTTAGCCAATCAGAATACGGTATTTGCCTAATTAGCATTAACAGCAATCCCAGAGTGGTTTTAAAATTAGACCAGGGGCATAGGCTGGGGGGTTCAAGGGGTTCGGACGAATACTCGTCACGACAACTAGTGCTTGATTACGAAGATTAATAATTCGGCATAGTTGCCGTTATTTACTTCTGCATTCCTGTCAGCATCATACAGGTGATGTCACACAAACGTTTATAAACAGCATAAAATGTAGAGGAGAATGCATTTTGCTTCAGAAAAAGATTCAACATTGGTATTTTTAAAGTAGGCTAAGTACATCTAACTAAACAGCAAGAAGTAGTATATGAATATGTAAATAGGTTCTTGAGGAATCCCCCAAATTTCCAACAGGTTATGCTGGTTTTACTACCGCAAATGGATTTGATTAGTTAATCAAATTTTGTGTTACATGCAAAGTGAATTGGAATTCACTGTTTCCAGGTCGTGGTTTTACTTTGGAGTGCGAGGCTGGAGTCCAGGCCGTCTGATCAAGATAAACATTCTCAACATGAACCGGCAGGGCAAGCTATACAGCCAGGGGTACGCCCCCCTCACCCGGACAGTGCCAGGCAAACACAAGTGGGAACGCATCCGAGACAGACCAGTTTATGAGGTACAGATAGAATAACCAACTGTTCTTTAAAAAAAAAAAAAAAAAATTAGAGTAAGAAACGTGTAGACCTTAAAGGTACATGTAGTGTTTAGTTCAAGTTGGTAAATTTGGGAATAGAATAACAATTTATTTTGATAGAAATGTGTTTAAAATGTGTGAAAGTGAAAGCAAGTCTAGGTGGAAAAGGTGGTGTTTAATCCTAGATGGTATATTTGAGAATAGAATAACAAAAGTTAATTTTAAAAATAAATATTGTTAAAATGTTTGAAAGTGAATTAAAGGGACATACCCTAGTTTCAACATGTGAAAATTAACACTAAATTTAGTTAATCTACAAACCTGTAACACATTTGGATAAAGTTACAATTGAGTGAAACATGAGTCTGTGACTTTGAAATGGTGAAATACCCTCTACAAATAGACTAAAACTCGACTCCATAACTGTTACTTCTAAGACACACAGGCGTTTTTAAAATATGAGAAATGCATTTTGCGATATTAAAAACACCAGGATGACCAAAAACACTTCAAATGTACGGAAATTAATAATCTAAACAATAAAATCTAAGTAAAATATGATTTAAGTGATCAAAAACGGTTATAATAGTAAAAAAATATGCGTTAGTGTTTAAAAACTAGGGTATGTCCCTTTAATGTGTAGTAATGTAAAATATAAATGTTAAATGAACATTTAATTTTGTTGTGGTACAATGCAGGCTTTTATTTCTAAGATTTGACTTGATGCCCATGGCTCTGACTTTGGGAATTTTTGTGTCATTTTATAAAACAAAAGAGGGAATTTTTATCTTGTTAAACCAAGTTAGATTTTAAAAGAGTAATACCATGTCATATGCTTGTTTTTTCAAATTAATATATCTATTTTGCATTACAAAATGTTATGGGTGAGGGAAGGGGTCTTTGTCAAGTGTTACGTATCGATTTCAAAATCTATCTGTATATAATAATCAACAAAAGGAATATCTACATTCATATTGGGAATGTTTTAGTTTAAAATTGGAAATAAAAACCGACATAGCCTTTTGTGAATGGTGGGGACTGATGCCGATTATTGGAGTATTGAAACATGGGTGATAAAACCCTGCAATGCTATTCGTATTGAGTATAAATCCATCAAAAGATTGTGCATTGTCATAATTAACTAAAGAAACATAATATTTCTAATAAAAAGTTTGTTTTATTTAACGAAGCCACTAGAGCACATTGATTTTTTATCTTATTATCGGCTATTGGATGTCAAACATATGGTCATTCTGACACTGTTTTTATCTTATCATTGGCTATTGGATGTCAAACATATGGTCATTCTGACACTGTTTTTATCTTATCATTGGCTATTGGATGTCAAACATATGGTCATTCTGACACTGTTTTTATCTTATCATTGGCTATTGGATGTCAAACATATGGTCATTCTGACACTGTTTTTATCTTATTATCGGCTATTGGATGTCAAACATATGGTCATTCTGACACTGTTTTTATCTTATTATCGGCTATTGGATGTCAAACATATGGTCATTCTGACACTGTTTTTATCTTATTATCGGCTATTGGATGTCAAACATATGGTCATTCTGACACTGGTTTTAAGAGGAAACCCACTGTCGCCACATAGACTACTCTTTTACAACAGGCAGCAAGGGATGTTTTATTTGCGCTTCCCACAGGCAGGATAGCACAAACCATGGCCTTTGTTGAACCATTTATGGATCACTGGCCGGTGCAAGTGGTTTACACCTAATATTTCTAATAAGGCAGGTGTAGTCAGCTGTCACATGGTAGAGGACTAAATTAATTAGTATGTTTTAAGTATTAAAGGCAACTATTGAACAAATCCCAATGTTTAATTAATAAATTACCTTTCCAGACAGTTGACGGTCAGTTTAATCTGACATTTACATATCGGTTTCCTGACTTTAGAGGATCTACAACTTACTTCGCGTTCTGTTTTCCCTGGTCACAAACAGAATGTCAAGAGAAACTACAGGAACTTGACAAGAGATACGAACACTGTAAAAATCTCTCACCAGATAGGTAAGACAAGTACAAGGCTCGGATTTAATTGCCACTGTGCCTACGTAATATGTCCAAATATATGTCCAGAAAATTAAATAGAGCCTCACGGCTAAAATGACCATGCCTTTTTTTACCTGTCATCATATTGAAATCATTCACACTATTTTATTTTATTTTGAAGCACATTTTCACTAGGGCTATCTAACACACACATGGGTGATGTTATGTTTTATTAAGACACTTTTTGGTCATATAATGCCCTCTAAAGATCTTCATTTGACAAATTTGAGGTCTGTAAGTACTGCTGCACTGGTTTTAAAATAATTCCACCATTCT